>NC_134787.1:63511715-63569215 GCF_046742065.1 Oratosquilla oratoria
GTGGACGATATCTTACTCGTCACACCCAGGCATTTCAATCTTCAGCGCTTGCAGACGGCCTTAAACGAAGTGGAGCCCACCATTCAGTTTTCCCTAGAGGAAGAAATCCACGATTCTCTTCCTTTCCTGGACACACACATCTTTAAGTACGGTAACCAACTTGAATTCAAAGTGTATAGAAAGCCCACCAACAAAAATGATTTAATTCATTTCTACTCCCACCATGATATAAGGACCAAGAGAGGAGTAGTAACAGACTTTTTCCTTAGGGCATTTAGGATATGTAGTGCAAAATACTTAGAAGAAGAGTGCAGGTTTATTAAAGAGACCTTTTTAACACTAAAATTTCCAGAATTTCTTTTAGATAATTGCAGACAGCAGGCCGCTAAGATTCGGGAAAGCCGTAGGAAGCAGGACAGCATAGCAAGACATCTCGTGTTGCCAACCGGCGATGTTGCCACCAACCTGACACATCTTTAAAGAACCACCAACTTGGAAATAGTGTGCCAGACAAGCAGAACGATAAAAGACATCACGAAGACGGAAATACACAACAACCAGACACCGGGCACCAAAGCCGGTGTTTATCATATTCCGTGTTCAGGATGTGATAAAGTTTACATCGGAGAAATGTCACGCGACCTGAATACACGAATACGTGAACACTGTTACGACGTCAAGCATGATGTCACCACCAATGCATGTGTGACACATAGAAACAAGGAAAACCATCTTATGGACTGGAAGAATGCAGAGCTGCTGATACGGGAACCAGACAAAATCCGCAGGAAGTGTTTAGAAGCAGCAATCATTCAAGGAACGAACACTATTGAACAAAACAGGGGCATGTTTAACATCTTGCCTCACATTATTCCCCTAATACCCATGGCCAGCAAAATATTAAATATCTAAACCACCCTTTGTGGAAATTTCGCCCACGGACGTTTGGGCCAGCATTCTCATCCTTTCCCAGTGTCCAATCCCCCCCCCTTTCTCCTCCTCCTCCTCCTCCTCTTCCTTCCCCCCCTTTTCTCTCCCCGTTCCCTCCTTTCCCCTTATTTAATCTCAAGCATTTGTATCTCAACTTGTACTTGAAAAAGCTGTAATAAGCGAAACGTCGTACAAATAAAGGCTCCGTCCTCATATGGTGTTTATCTCATCAATTTCCCTCTTTCCCAAAGCCCCTTTTACCCCATCCATCTATCTCATCCTTGGTCATTCCATCACGTTCACTCCTTCCACCTCTGCCTTCCACACCTCTTTTACTAATCTTTCTTCATTCTTTCCATGAGCCCAAATCATCCCAATACCCTTTCATCAACCCTGTCTCCCAACTCCCTTTACACCCCTGTTCTCCTCCTCACCTCCGCATTTCTCTCTCTATCTGGCATAGTACATACATACATATACCAAAGGCTTTTTTCCCACTTACACAGGAGGTAGCCAAAAAGAAAAAGGCATAGAAACCACTTTCACCCATTCCATCCCCTACATACTCCACTACCCTCCACCCTCTTCCCTCCCTCACATCTTGGCACCTCCTGGATGACAGGTCATCCCTGCATCTCACCCACTGCCCTGGGTAAGAAACAGTGTCGCAAGACACAGCACATCCACAGCAAGGCCGCTTCATTAATTCGGCGACCCCCCCCCTCTCTCCGTCTCCTAATGCAGAAAAGGAGAAGATGGGGAGAAATCCCTTTGGGCTGGCTGCGTCAACTTATTTCTCATACATACTCCCTCACCCCCTATCTCCCACCCCCTCATGTATCACAGCATCATCTATACACAACCCCTCTCCATTCACCCCTATCTTCTGTCCTCTCCCATCCTTCCTCAACAGACATTCTTCTCTTTCATAATGCCCCTTTTACCTCATCCATCCATCTTATCCTAGGACGCCCCCTCATATTCACTCCTTCCACCTCTGCCTTCCACGCCTCTTTTACTAATCTTTCTTCTCTCATTCTTTCTATGTGTCCAAACCATCCTAATACTCTTTCATCAACCCTATCTCCCAACTACCTTTCCACTCCTGTTCTCCTCCTCACCTCCTCATTTCTCACTCTATCCAGCCTATTAACCCCCATCATAATTCTCAGACATTTCATCTCAAACACATTCAAACTCCTTCTCTCTTCCTCTCTTATATTCCATGTTTCTGCCCCGTACAGTGCTGTCGGCACAATCACTCCTTCATATAACCTCCTCTTAGCATCCATTCACAAATGTCTATTTCTCATTACACTTTTTAATCCACCAAGACATTTACCCACTTCTCTCAATCTACATTCTACCTCCACCCCCACTCCTCCCTTTCCTGCCACATTTGCACCCAAGTATCTAAAACTATCCACTTCCTCCAGTCTCCTCGTATCCACTCACAGTTCATGAAGAATATATAGGTGTCATCATATTCAAGAGGTTAAACAGAAGCGAAAATGATTCACAAGATGTACGTAGAAGGAGTAAGTATTTCTCTCCTCCTTGGCTTAGGATTGGTAGATAAGGGAGTAGATAAACTAAAAACACCTACCTTGGAGATACATCTCCTCCCCATCTCCAAATGGATCTCCACACTTGGTACAGCGAGCACATGTTGGATGGAAATGATGATTGTCTCCTGCTTGTAACACCTTTCCACTGATGAAACGCTCACAGTAGGCACATTTAACACCAAACTGAGCCTGGTAATCTTTTTCACAATAGGGGAAACCATCCCTGAAAGATAACCAAAATTATGCTTAACCATCTATAGAATGAATTTCATACATGAATTTCATACAAGTTACAAAGATATTGGTTAGTAATGGTGTGTTTGGTATGTTATGAGAGAAGACTGTTTAAGGACTGGCAGAAAGTATGCATTTTGCTGATATATATTCAAGAAAAGGAACCAAGTCGGACTGTATGAACTACACAAATAATGGTCTGTATCCCATGTGAAGTGTATAGCACAATCATTACATAGAGAATAATGAGAAAAACATGGAATAACAGGAAAAGAACAGTGCAGGTTCTGTAAAAGAGGGGGATAATTAGAGCACACATTTGCACTTATGCAGTCTTGTGACAAAACTAGTGAGAAAGGGAATCTTAACGGGACAGGAAACAGTATGGGAGACAATAATAATATATGGAGTATGGGGAAGTTAATCCATAATACTGGAGTACTTTTGATGGTATGAAGTTTGCATTAGTAAGGGCAATAAGGAAAGCAAGATGCTTGAAGACATTGCATGAAGAATACTGAAAACATGTAAATGGAGTTCCTACTTACTTGCCCATGTATTCCCCATGTAGGACCACTCCACAAGTGGCACACTTGAAGCACCAGATATGCCACTGTTGATCAAGGGCAATGAGGGCCTGGCCTTCCACCAATTCATCTTTGCAGCCTGCACACTCTGACAGGATTAAACAAATAGTTATTATCCAACCTGACACTTTATTTACTCTATTTACCTAATTGTAGTATAAAGGAAAGGAACTATGTATGTGGGGATGTCTCATTCTCAAATTTTCATACTTAGTTTGAAATATGTATATGATTCCAGCTTGGGAATATCATCTTCTACGTTAATCCAAAAGTAGACACATCTGTAGAGAGAACTTTACTTTATAACACCCTTTACACATGAGGCCTTTTTTCAGTTTAATCCCATAACCATATGATGCCCTTCCTTCCAAGCCCAATAGATCCACTGTCAATATTGTCCATTCCCTGCAGTGACCTGAGCACCACAATCAAGCTACCACATTCTCTTCAATATTTTAATGATGGCTTCTAGTCACCCTTCATACATACAACATATATTGGTATATGTATGGGCAGTGGACAGGATGCAGGGATGACCCATCATCCAGGAGGTGCCAAGATAAGAGGGAGGGAGAAGGGTGGAGGGGAGTGGAATATATAGGAAATGGAATGGGTGGGAGTGGTTTTTATGCCTTTTTCTTTTTGGCCACCCCCTGTGTAGGGGGAAAAAGCCTTTGGTATATGTATGTATGTATGTACCAATGGGTCATTTCAAGGTCTGATTTGAAGACCAGGTACAACTCCCTGTGGTGGGATAATAGTGTCCTCTTGCATTTGGGTGGTGCAGAGAATTAGGTTCTCTACTGTTTCTTCACCCCTTCCCTACTGTTGGAGTAGCTCCTTGCAGGCAGGACACAGAACTGGCTTACTCAGAAGAAACTAGTTTAGATTCAGCCATCAAACACAGAAAATCAAATACTGCCCTACCCTAGCCATACCCAGACTATATGGCTGCATGTTTCCTGTTAAAGGAACCAAAGGCATGCATACATTCATACATATGCCAAAGCTTTTTCCCCCTTACACAGGAGGTAGCCAAAAGAAAAAGGCATAGAAAACCACTCACAACCACTTCATCCCCTACATACTCCACTCCCCTCTACCCTCTTCCCTCCCTCTTATCTTGGCACCTCCTTGATGATAGGTCATCCCTGCATCTTGTCCACTCCCCTGGGTCAGAAGCAATGTTGCAATAATTACATATATACAAATACCAAGGCTTTTTCCCCCTTACAAGGGAGGTATCCAAAAAGAAAAAGGCATAAAATCATTCCCACCCATACCATCCCTGCACATTGTCCACTGCCGCGGGTCAGAGGCAGTGTCGCATGGCGACACTGCCTTGCGATACTTGCAATAATTACTAATCATTATCCTCAGCCAAACAGACATGGTACCTACTGGGTCCCGCAGCAGAAGGTGAGTGAACTGGAGACTGTGAATCAACAATAGGAATATGCAAACATCGCTGACACAAACATTCTTTGCCTGTGTATGTCACTCTCTCGCCCGTTGGGAAGGGTTGCCTGAGGGACAAAGTCTTCAATCAATAACTCAAGAAGAAATAGAAATAAAGAACAACATTACAATGTAGCTTAAAACATGAGATTTCCAAAATATGTAAAAATTAAAAAATATTCATATTCTTTATACTGTCATGGGAGGAAGTGAAAAAGTTAAAAAATAGCATGGGATGAGGAGGACAAGAAAGAATAGGAAAGACAGCAAATAATGAGATGAAGAGGTAAAGGCTGTGGTGGTGGAAGTGAAGACGATTGGTTCCAAAGAAAATCTATGGAAACATATGAGAAGTACAGAATAAAAGGAGAAACAAAGAACATATTGTAAAGGGCATTGGACATATTAGGGTAGGAGTTCAAGAAGAATTTAAAGTATAAAAAAATATATTATTCTGTATCTTCTGGAGTGTATTCAGGGATGGAATGGGTGGGGGATGATTTTATGCCTTTTCCTTTTTGGCTACCTCCCTTGTAAGGGGGAAAATGCCTTGGTAAATGTATGTATGTATAAAAAAAAGAGCTTTTAGAGAGAAGTAAATTGTGACAGGAGGTTAGTCTATTAGTAGGAATAGGTTAAGGATGCACATGGAAATTTGTTAATGAAAGCAAAGGAGGTATGGGGAAGATAGACAGAGTATTTCAGCAATTTGTTGAATGTGGAGGTTAGGGATTGACTGTGTCAGTGGAAGTTGCTAGGAAGATGACTGTGACAGGGATATATGAAAAGATAAGATACAGTGAGCAATGCAAGTGATAAAAGCTGGTAAGGCACCTGGGTTAGATGGGTGTCCCATTGAGTACCTGATGAAAGGAGGAACTGTACACAAAAATGGAGTGAGGGAGACTGCAAGCGACCATAAGGCCTAAAATATGCAGTTCCATATCCATTACAACCTATTGTCCCTATCCATAAAGTTGTCTAATCTTTTCTTAAAACAACCAATAGTTTCAGAGTTCACTACATGGTTACAAAATCTATTCCATTTGCTAAACACCATTGAAGAACCAGTTCTTGCCAACTTCCTTCTTAAACCTAAATTTGTCCAATTTAAACCCATTACTATGAGTCCTACCCTGCTGTCTTAATATGATGACCTTACCTGCATCACCCTTGTTAAAGCCCTTGACCCATTTGAATACCTCTATTAGATCACTCCACACTCTACATCTCTCCAGAGAGTGTAAGTTAAGGTGTCTCAGCCTGTCTTATAAGGTAAATTTCTAAGCCCTTGTATCATTTTGGTCATTCTCCTTTGTACTAATCCTAGTGAATTAATATCCATTCTTTAGGACAAACATTACTGCATGGTCAAGGATGGGTAACTATCGCCGAATAGTTTAACAACTATATCCACACTTTTGTTTGTAACTGTCCTAGCAATAAATCCTAATGCCCTGTTAGCCCCTACAGGGCAGGACTACTCCCAAGTCTTTTTAGCATTATGTTTTCTCTAATATGGTGCTACCTAAGTGACACCTGTTTGCTGGGTTGTGTAAACCTACGTTTAACACACCGCACCTTGAGATAATGAAGTCCAATTCCCATTTCATCAACCAAGCAAACAATCTATTAAGATCATCCTGCAGTAACCCAGCATCTTCCCCACACTTGATATGATGTCCTATTTTAGTGTCATCCACAAACACACTATCTATATACCAAGGGTTTTTCCCCCTTACCAGGGAGGTAGCCAAAGTCAAAAGGCATATACCCACCCCCACCCATTTCATCCCCACCCATTCCACTCCCATCCACCACCCTTTCCTCCCTCTCATCTTAGCTCCTCATGGATGATGGGTCATCCCTGTATCCTACCCACTGCCCTGGGTCAGGAGCAATGCAGCAAGGTGCAGTGTTAACTTATGTCACTATTAATCCCATTGTCTAAGTTGTTAATATGAAAAAGTCTATTAGGGACCCAAAACTGACCCCTGAGGAACTCCACTAGTAACAATATTTGGGTTTTACACTGTTGGTGGTGACCCGTTGTTTCATTCAAACATATGGCCCTCTTTTTATTCCAATCTAATTTTTCAATCTGTCATCAATTTGGGTGTATTGGTATCTGCCCTAAGTTATAGTGGATTAGCTAGTGTGGTTGTCTAATGTGTGCTCATGGAAGGGGAATGTGCCAGATGACTGGATAAGTGTATGTATAATTCCACTATACAAAGGAAAAGATAATAAAAAAAAGTGTAATAGTTTCGAAGGTATCAGTCTGTTAAGTGTAGTTGGAAAAACATATGGAAGAGTATCAACTGAGAGGATTAGGAGAACAGAGGAGGAACAGTGTGGGTTTAGGAAAAGGTTACATAGATCAAATTTTGTGGCAAGGCAGATATGTGAATTTTTTTTGGCAAAAGGTAAGAACATTATTGGGCTTTTATGGATTTGGAGGCTTATGACAAGGTTGAAAGGAAGGAATTGTGGGATATGCTGCAGATGTATGGGATAGGAGGATGGAAGCTGAGGGTAGTCAAAAGTTTTCACTGGAGTAGCAGAATTATGTTAAGGTTGAATGTGAAGAGAAGGATGCGCCAAAGTTGTGTAATGTCACCATGGTTGTTCAATATGAGAGAGAGAGAGAGAGAGAGAGAGAGAGAGAGAGAGAGAGAGAGAGAGAGAGAGAGAGAGAGAGAGAGAGAGAGAGAGAGAGAGAGAGAGAGAGAGAGAGAGAGAGAGAGAGAGAGAAAAAGAGAGAGTGAGAGAGAGAGAGAGGGCGAGAGAGAGAGAGAGAGAGAGAGAGAGAGAGAGAGAGGTAGAGAGAGAGAGAGAGAGAGAGAGAGAGAGAGAGAGAGAGAGAGAGAGAGAGAGAGAGAGAGAGAGAGAGAGAGAGAGAGAGAGAGAGAGAGAGAGAGAGAGAGAGAGAGAGAGAGAGAGAGAGAGAGAGAGAGAGAGAGAGAGAGAGAGAGAGAGAGAGAGACAGAGAGACAGAGAGAGAGAGAGAGAGAGAGAGAGAGAGAGAGAGAGAGAGAGAGAGAGAGAGAGAGAGAGAGAGAGAGAGAGAGAGAGAGAGAGAGAGAGAGAGAGAGAAGATGGGGAGTGGGAGAAGAAGGGGAGGGAGAGGGTGAAGAGGGGTGGGGTGGAGAGAGAGAGAGAGAGAGAGAGAGAGAGAGAGAGAGAGAGAGAGAGAGAGAGAGAGAGAGAGAGAGAGAGAGAGAGAGAGAGAGAGAAGATGGGGAGTGGGAGAAGAAGGGGAGGGAGAGGGGGAAGAGGGATGGGGTGGAGAGAGAGAGAGAGAGAGAGAGAGAGAGAGAGAGAGAGAGAGAGAGAGAGAGAGAGAGAGAGAGAGAGAGAGAGAGAGAGAGAGAGAGAGAGAGAGAGAGAGAGAGAGAGAGAGAGAGAGAGAGAGAGAGGAGAGAGAGAGAGAGAGAGAGAGAGAGAGAGAGAGAGAGAGAGAGAGAGAGAGAGAGAGAGAGAGAGAGAGAGAGAGAGAGAGAGAGAGAGAGAGAGAGAGAGAGAGAGAGAGAGACTAAGTAATACAACTCCACTGACCTGCATCGTGCACAGGTGAAGCATTTCTGATGGTACGAATTTCCAAGAGCTGATACAACCTCACCTTCAACAAAATGTCCACAAGTAGCACAGCGTTGTCCAAAGTTTACCTGATAACATTCCGTACAGTAATAATCCTTGTCTCTTGTAAAGAATCCTCCCTGTGCCAATGACTTTTGACAACCTGTAAAGAAAATTGAAGTTTAGAGTGCATATGATAAAAAAAGATTATCATCTTAATCTATCAACTAGAGTACTAATGATAGCTGCCTGAGTCAAAAGGTCATGCAAAAGACACAGCACCTCCACAGCAGGGACTAACAGCCAAAGCTGGTTTACTCCCACTGCTTTTAACGTAACAACCCTCCCTCCTTGTCCACTCATGAGTAATTGGAGTAGTCAAGGAGAAATCCCTTTATTTTGCTTCAGTTTATCATCCATTTACAACCACTCTCCACTCATATCCATCTCTTACCCTTTCCTGTACCTTCACAATAGATATTCCGCTTTTAACCAAAACACCATTCCCCCATCCATCTCATTTGTGGTCTTCCTTCAAGTTCACTCTATCCACTTCTGCCTTCCACACTCATTTTGTTAGTCTTTCTCTCCGACTGCTCCCTCTGTTCCCCTCCTAATCCTCTCAATTAAGACCACCCCATATGCCTTTCTAAAACTACTACATTCACCCATGTCCCCTTTTCCTTTGGAAAGTGGAATTACACAAGAACTCCTCCAGTGCCCCAGCACATTCCTCTCCCTTAGGCACACACTACACCTCACAAGCCAATCCACTACAACAGTTCCCCCATTTAACATTCTACATAACACCCATCCAACTCAGGCACATACCAGCATTCATCATTTTTAATGTTCTTCATATTTCATCTTTTTCTATAACCCTGTCATTTTTTTCCCCGTCAAGGCAATTTTCTGAGCATATCCCACTGTCCAATCAAACCCTCCCTAACTTCCACTCTGACACTTCTATAAAATACTCTACCCATCTTCCTCTTACCACTTTTATTTTCATTAACATCTATCCATCTACAGCCTTCACCTTTTCCTCTCAACTTGACCACCCCCCTTACTCTCTTCATTTCCAAAAATCTTATATTTCAAAATTCTCTCTCAACTCCTACCCATTTTGTATCTGCCCCTCTTCTGCTTCCCTCACCTTGCATTTTGTTTTCCTCTAATCTTCTACCTCCCATATGTTTCCTTTGTTCTACCTTGAAACCAATCCTCATTTGCTCAATTCTCCTCTTCTACAACCACCTTAACCTCTTCATTACACCAATTGCTTCCTCTTCCATTCCCTCCCATCCTCCTCATCTCACATACCATCTTTGCACATTTTATCAGTTCTTTTTGAAACACATTCTTTTACTCCAGCTTCTTTCCTATCCCTCACCACCTCCCACACTTCTCTCAGTTTCTCCAGGTACTCTTTTTCTTTATCCTCCTCATTCAAATTGTTTACTCTTAACACTTCTCTACTTCCTTCTCCTTTCCTCCTCCTCCACTTTTCCTCTAGTCTCAATTTCCCTTCTACCAAAAATGATCAGACAATCCTCCACTCTTTGCTCTGAAAACATGAATGTCCACAATTCTTCCAGTCCTCCTTTTGGATACCACTACATAATCCATTAAAGCCCTATCAACAACACTTCCATCCACCACCCTTTTCCATCTATACTTATGCTTGGTTCTCTTCTAAGCACTATGTTTGCTATCAATGTTTGAAACATTGAGTGCCCATGGCACAAAGTACACCATTTATAGGTGTTTTGGGTCATATGAAGAATAGTCACCCCAGAATGCCCACATGAAGAATCATCACCCCATGAGATCCCACCTGAAGAACTGTCACCCCAGTACGCCAAATATCAACAGTGGAATAAAGATTAGGTTAGGTTAGATTGAATGAGGGTTATGCTTGTCATCAACTTATATAACCAAAGAATTATAAACCTATGATGGCCCACATGAAGAATTGTCACCCTAGGAGATAGTCCACATGTAGAATTGTCACCCTGTCAAAGTCTGGGGTGATAATTCTTCATGTGATCCGGTGTTTCTATTCATATCTAACACTCCTGACTATGAATACTGATAGCTTAATTTCTTCACAGTCCAATACCAACACTCAAATGAGGACCCTTCAACTTACTGTGGCATTTGAAACAGCTGACATGGAAGTACTTTTCTTGCACCCTCAACACCTCCCCGGAGCATTTCTTGTTGCACTGCTCACATAGTGTTTTGCCTGCAAAAAATTACAAATGTCAAAATATGGAATATTAAATTGAAATTTACTTAAGTGTCACTGTAGCTATGCTCTCTTTGGATATATGAATATTGCATTACAAAATTTAAAAACTACATTTTCATGACAAGTAGAATAAATGTTTGGGGAAAAGGAAATTAGACTATGACACCTCTATTTTTTTCAACAGGGTTATGAAGACAAAATTTATTAATGGCAAGTTACTGATGATGACAAAAGATGTATATACAAGAAAAAGGGATTACTATGGTCATATGATGATTTTACATGTGAAATGCACTAAACAAATTCTTTTATCTAAATTCAAGTGAAGCATCATCCAGAGAGTTTGTACACTATGCAGCACAATCAAATATACATGTGCCTCTAAAACTTGGACATTACTAAAACCTATAGAAAACAATAATCATGTTCAAAATTCTGGCCATCTTCTGGCCTGGATCTATTTACATACTTATCTGATAACAAGCCACACAGAGCAATAACCATGCACTTTCAAAACAAATACTAGGAGAGAATGATGCCCACTAGGCTAAATAAAAAATAAAAAGAATCATTAAATTGTCGATTCATTATTTGAAGAGGAATCTTTCTAGGATGGAGTCCTAACAACATTTTAAACTCCTACCAATGCTGAAGCCCCAGTCACTTGCTCTCCTCGTGAAGCGGAACTCCTTGCTTGAACTCCTCATTGTGTTTAATTTCTACAGTTAAAATGCCAGTTTATTCCAAGGGGAGATTAAGTATTAACTTTCTGGCAGCACATATAGGTTGGCATATGGGGTTGGGATATGTCTAGGACTTCACTGTTCTCTCTTTCCTTGTCAGCAACTCATGGTGGGCAAACTAGTGCTGCTGCATCTGTTATCATCCACTCTTTGGTTAGCAGCAGTAATGTTGATTCAACACAGAACTATATTATGACAAGGGGAAGTTAAAATCTCTATTAAATTTTTCTCATCACTCAATATAAATATGGAAAAAAATGCATTCTGCAAACAGCATGGCCTGTAAATACTTCTTACATTTTCTTACACTGTACTTCTGATGGACCACTCAAAGATGCGAGCAAAATTGCATAATGAACTTCATGGATAATTACATATACCTGTACATGTATATGTACATAGATACATATACATATACACAAAAAATATACAAATGGATATATACACATAAATATACACATACATATACGTATATTATATATATATATATATATATATATATATATATACATATGAATATACATATGTATATACATATATCTACATATACATACATACATGTGCTTATATATATATATATATATATATATATATATATATATATATATATATATATACATACATACACATCTCAATCAGGTTCTCAAACCAGATGCCTAAAGAATGTAGGGAACAACTACCAGACAAGATTCACATTCTAATCATATGCTCTTAGAAAAAAATATGTAGTGCCACTTAACTGGAAAAGGGCAAATGTGTTACCAATTCATAAAGGTGGAAGTAAGAAGACACCTCTAAATCATGGGGCTGTATCATTGACCACTACAATAGTCAAATTATGTGAAAGGACTATGAACAATCAATGAACCAAATATCTTGACGAGATGAATTCTCTAACAGACATTCAGTTTGGCTTCAGACCTGGAAGGTCATGTATGTCAAAAATTTTAAGCGTTTACTCTAGAGTTGATGTGGTGCAAGAGAAAGCGGGGTGGGTAGACTGTGTGTAGACTGTGGGTAGACTTGACCTAGAAAAGGCTTTTGGTAAAGTACCTTACAGTTGACTTATGAAGATATTGGAGCACATTGGAGGACTGAGAAGCAAAATATTTGAATGGATGAAGGATCTTTTTAAAGGTAAAATACATGAGGACAGTAGTACAAGATAAGAGGACAAGATGGAGAGCAGGAATGAATGCAATTCGCAAAGATTGTGCTTCCACCAAGAAATTTCTTGTCTATGTCAATGAAATGATCGAAGGTATAACCAGCTATCCCATTTTTGCAGATGACACAAAAATCATGAGAAGGGTGAAAAACAAGGACTGTAGACTATTGCAAAAAATCTAGACACTATTTTTGCATGGAGAAAATAATGGAAAAATACAGTCGCTGCAAAAAAAATCTATACACTAAGGACTTTTGGACAATAAAACTCAAAAGTACAACTAACATGTGCTTTATTTCCACTTAAGAGTTACATTTAGTATTTTGTCATGTTCCCCTTGTTCTTGAGTACCATCTGGATCCTTCTGGGCATTGAAGAGGCGAGTTTGGTGAAGTAGGCGCTGTCCATAGTGACACAGATCTTCTTCAGCACCTTCAGGTCTGGAATACTGGTGGGTCGCGATTTCTCCAGTTCGTTTTTCATCAGATTCCAGGCATTTTCTATTGGGTTCAAGTCTGGGGAATTGCCTGGCCACTCCATAACACTGATATTGTTGTCATTAAGGAACTTTATCACTTCCTTAGACCTATGGGCAGGGGCACCGTCATGCATGAAATGATCACACTCATGGATGTCCCAAAATTCGAGCATGTGATCCCTCAAAACATTGATATAATTGCTCCCTTTCATGGTCACATTCTTGGGGAGGAAATATAGTCCACCCCTGCCCTTGTTACCACTAAAGGCACCCCACACCATCACACTGTCTGGGTGTTTCACTGTTGTAACTGTGTACCGCGGGTCGAATCTGGACACATCACTGGGGCGACGAACAATCTTGGAGCTGCCCCTGATCAGCCTGAAGGTACTTTCATCACTGAACATCACCTTCTGCCACTGCTCTGATGTCCAGTCCTTGTATTTCTTACAGAAATCAATCCGTTTCTTCTTCATGGCCTCTGTGAGCAGGGGCTTCTTGGCGGCACGTCGAGCTGGCATTTTGAGGTCCTTCTGCAGCCGATATTGGATCGTTCTTACAGCAACGTTTTTAAGGAGGGCAGGATGTTTTTGCTTCAGACTAACAGCTGTTATACATGGATCTGACATCACTTCTCGTTTTAGGATCTTGTCAGTGCGAGTAGATGTCTTCTTTGGGGCTCCAGAGCCTGGCTTTCTTGGTGGTACCGTACCAGGAGGGTGTGTGGCGGCTACTTTCTTCAGGCTGTAAATGACCATTCTTGTCACCTGCAGGTCTGCGGCAACACGTATCACAGACATTCCCTGCTCTAACAGAGCTAGGGCGCGAGCCTTTTCTTGCATTAAAAGCTTGGAATGACCCATTTTGATCACCAGAAGGAGAGTTAGAGGGCACCAAAGTCAGTGAAAAAGTGAACTAAAGGGCACTAAAGAGCAGCATGCATAGACTCCTCTCTCATCTAGCGCTGGCAGCGCACTGAAGCGTGATGTGTTGGCGAACAGTGTAAAAAGGCGCGCTCTACACACCCACGTCATCAGTAACTCCGCCCACTTTTTATTATGGCAGGAAATCAAGTGAAATCTATTCATAAAATCCCGTGTATAGATTTTTTTTGTGGAAAAAATGTATAGATTTTTTTTGCAGCGACTGTAAAGTTCCATACCAAAAAACGCAAAACACTGGAAATGGGCAATAGTGGCAAATAAACATCCTTAAATAATTCCTTGAGAGGAGAACCCTTTACAAAAGCAAAAGAGAAGAAAGCTTTGGGAGTGTTAATGAAAGACAACCTGTCACCTGACAGACATTATCAGCAGGATTGTGGGAGACACATGCAGACTGCTGCAGAAGATAGAAGTGGCTTTTCACTACATGGATGAATAGATAATGAAAAAACTCATCAAAACCCTGATCCATCCAAAACTGGGATGTGTGTCAGTGTTATGATCCCAACACAGAGTCAAGGATACAATCAAGAATGCGAGAATACAAAGTGAAGCAACCAAACTGGTCCCCAGCCTGGCAGATAAACCATGCAAGGAAAGACTATGAGCACTGGGTCTGCCAACTTTGAAAGACCAAAGAGAAAGAGGTGATTGATGACAGTATTCAAACAATACATGAACTTAAATCTAAATATGATAATTGGAAATCAAGGATATAAAGTTGGAACTGTACATGAATTTGAGGCTAGGTATGATAAATTGGAGTGTAGGAGATGAGAATCAATGAGCACTGCTCATTTCCTGTATACAACAATTAAGTGAATACAATTAGGTAAATTAGGTATACACATACATATACACATACACATAGAAATATATGTATATGTATGTGGAAGGTTATGTGTCAAACCTTTTCAATTTTTACTCAAGAGTGACTGATGTGCTGCAAGAGAGAGAGGGCTGGGTGGACTGTGTGTACCTTGACTTAAAGAAAGTTTTTGATAAAGTACCTCACAATCAACTTATTGTGGACATACTGGAAAAAGAATAGACAGAAACATGGGAGAAAAAAAAATGTATGTAATAGTTGTCTTTGCGAAACTGAAAAAATACTTTGAAGAAATGGGTTGGAGGAAATTAATTGATAATTAAGAAATAAATAGAATATTTTCTTGAAAATTTACAATACAGGACTAAAATAGTGAGTGAGAGAGAAGCATAAAAAAGTACTGGTTCAATAATAACAAGCAATTGCAAACAAAAAGAGAAAAAGCGAAGTAGCTGAAAGAACTAAAAAGACAAGGGAATACAAATCTAGAAATAAATACACAAAAGTAAGAAGAGATGAGGAATGGAACTTTGAATGAGTAAAGATCAACATAACACGTTCTTCAGATTTGTGAATGGAAGTTGAAACCGAGAAGAAACATCCAAGTAAGTTGAAGGGGTAATATATAAAGAAGCATAAAAGCAATCTAAAATAATGAATAAAAGTTTTTGATCAGTATTCAAGGAGGAAGTGGAGTTTGATGGAGAAAGGGCTGAATATAAAGAAGATGTTACAAATAATATAACAGTAGTTCTTGAAGCACTTGAACTACTTGAGAATCTGAGGGTGAACCAGACTAAGGGCCAGATGGGATCTCAATTTGGATACTGAGTGTAAAGAACAAGCAGTAGCTAACATACCTCAACTGACTGCATGCACTTTATTAGAGGGGAAGGTACCATTAGACTTGAAATCTGACAATGTGGTACCAATATTCAAAGGAGGAAACAGGGAGGTACTACAGAACTATAGACCAGTTTCCTTGACCTGTTAAATAGCCAAAATTTGTGAAAAAAATTTAAAATATAAATGCATGAATTACTTGGAGGAGACAGGAATATTGATTAAAAATCAACTTCAATATGGAAAAGTAAAGTCTTCTGTAACCAACCTTCTAGATTTTTATTCAAGAGTAATTAATGTGTTGTTTGTAAAAAGAGGGTTGGGTGGATTATGTATACCTGGATCTGGAAAAGGCTTTTGACAAAGTATTACATAAAATTAGGGCAGTGGGCAGGAGAAAGAGATGACCCTGGAGATGGGAGGAGCTATGATGAGAAGGAGGAAAGGGTTGTGAATGGAAGTGGTATGGGTGGGAATGGGTGTGTGCCTTTTGACTTGGCTACTTCCCTTATAAAATGGTAAAAAGCCTTTGGTATATATATAAATAGTTAGGGATCAACTGTAGAATCTCCACCCCCGCACGCATGCTGATCTGTGGGGATCCGGGGTACTCCACTGTCACTCAGGCACACACCGTCACTCAGGTCATGATAACCTTTTTCTTTACCTAACCTAACCTAACTCTCAGGTCATGATAAAGTTTTTTATTACATTACCTAACCTAACCTACTCCAAAGAAAGATTAACCTTTTGAGCACCGTTAGGTTAGGTAATAAAAAAACATTATCATGACCTGCGTGACGGTATGTGCCTAAGTGCCCCACAGATCAGCACGCGTACGGGGGCAGAAATTCTACTGTTGATCCATAGTTGGACTGAACAAATTATGAATGTGAAGAAAGACTTGGTTCTGGTACCTGTAATGTTACTACTGTATATCAATATGATGAATGATATTGGTAGTTAGGCAAATTTATTTGCAGATGATGCCAGGATCATGAAGAAAATGAAAAATGAACTAGATTGTAAATTGCTACAGGAAGATCTAGATAAAGTTTACGACTGGAGCCTGGATTGGAAGATGAATTTCATTACAAAGAAAAGTAAAATATTGGAACTGGGTCAAAGTGAGAAAGATACCAATGAAAATATATTAAATGGGAGATAATTGATAGCAAAAGCAAAGGAAGAAAAGGATTTGGGAATCTAATTTAATCTAAATAGAAATATTGTTACTGAAGTCATATGAGGAGAATAACAGGTGGGACTTATAATTTGCTGATGATAAAATGCTTGGCTTGATACAATTATAGGTTGTTTTACGAATATCATCTGTAATTATAAATAGAGGCTCAAACAATGCTATATGCCGTTTGCAATCATGAAATTAATTGACTTAAATTTCAGACACAATAATGTACAACGATACACCTCTGTAAGCTTATAAAACTTGCCCAAAAAAGTATTTATTTTCCGGCAATAATTACAAAATCTGGCGGTGTCTGGTATCAAATCGCTCACTGCAAAAGGTCCCATTAACTTTTCACACATATTCATCATATGCAATACATGCCACTATTGATTCCACCTCACCTACACTATAATTTCTAAAGAACTGGAGCTGCAACAGTCATACAATACATGCACCCAAAAAATTACAACATAAATACCTTAATTTACTATGTATCTATTCTTAGCATCCAACCTAGTTATGGACAAAAAGGTCTCCTGCCAGTATGCTCTTCCTTTGTAATCTAATCCTTTGTAAACATGAATGGAATCACAAACAAAATGCCTACATAGGCACAACATACACATGATTCTAATAAAAAAAAAAAAACTAACACCACAAGTACTCACATTCACTGATTACAAATTTTCAGGGTTGACAACACGCAACATACAGGCGGACTCATAGCACTAATACACAGCAGTACACCCTTTTCCTACAAAACTAATGAAACCAGATAAACATTTACAGACACAACAGAAATAATATAAATCTAAACAAAATCAACTTACATCATCACATATATTTAGATACCACCCACTACATCAGCCCCCAAGGATATATCACTCAAATCCAACCACTCAACTTGTTAACAAAATGCATACTGGAGAGAGATCTGAATGCAAATCATCTGATTTAGCTTAACACACAAACAGCAGACTAAAAATGAAACAAAATACTAAAACAATTTCCCAACCTATACATGATAAACTTCACCTCTGGACAATCTCTTCAATGTAATTTCCCAACATAACGATGTGCTCACCCTTCCTACTAACACAAACCATAAAAGATCTCCCCGCAGACTTGCATATACAATGTTCATAAACTATAAAAAAATAAAATAAAATAAAGTAACACAAAATAATATATATATGAATGCACAAAGGATGCAAAGAAAAACTTAAGGAAACCTTTGACAGACACCAGTTCCTGTCCATAGATGGAGCAGTGGAAAACATAGAAGTCACCATTCAGAAAAAAGCTAGACACATTCAAGTGACTACAGAAAAAAAGAAAGAAAGAAATAAGAAAAAAAAAAAATATATATATATATATATATATATATATATATATATATATATATAATATATATATTATATACATATAGCCCAACTACAAACATGAGATAGCCATTGGTGCATATGCTGATATTCAATTGAATAGACAGGTAGGAGGGCTTAATTTTGCATAGTTTGTAATATGCCTGTTTTCCTACTACTGGGGACCATCAAGCGAGAGCATGGTTGAGTGTGGTTCTTAACCTTTTCAATACAAGTCAAATTCTTGTGGGTAGCATCAGATGACTGATGTACAATGATTCAATGATACATCACAATGCTCGTGTTATAAAATATAAAGTTACAGCTGTATTACTTGATCTTTTTTGCTCTGAATATTAATAACCATAGAAGATATGATCAAGCCAGTTTACAGAATATGGAGGTCATTCAGATACAACTACAAATAAATATAATAAAGATGCTGATGCAGGCATCTTCCTATAACCACTTGCACCTCATGATGCCTATGTAGGCATAAACATATTGAAGGGATTAATGTTATGTATAAATGTCCCACGTATGTGTCTGGGACTGATTTTAGTATGTTTATTTCCTTGTTGATTTCCACTGTTAAATTTTCTACTTGTAGGGTGAAGATCATGTATCAAATGTGAGACACATAATTTCTGTATTCTTTTCCAATAGTTGGGTTTGGCCATTGTCTGGAGTGTGTTTTGTTACAGATGATATATGGGGGAGGCCTCCATTCTATTATTTCTAAGCCAATAACAGTGTACTTGTTGCATTATCTACATTATTTCAACAACAAATATTGTAAGAATTTGAAGCAAGTCTTTCTTATTAGTGATTTCATGTGCATACTTAGTAGTGATTTTATATAGATGATGCTTCAGTGTAATGCCACCTCCTATGATTTTGTTCAAAATTATTTCTACCTTTAAACTAAATTTCTCCTTGCAGATGTCTGTGAGAATGAGTAATATTTCTGTATTTATCTAACTGTATTTATAGAGCTGTAATATATGAGAAATGAGCTACACTTGCAGAATCCCATCCCATTTTCTCTACCTATAATACCTACATTTTTATATTTTCTGTCAGAATAAGCTGTCATTTAAAGCTATTCCTACTGATTAACTTGCACATTTGTGTGTATTTTTCAGTTTGAGTTTTTTTCTTGAAGTTAGTAAGACTGGCACACTTATACTCTTTACAAAAACTAGCTCATTCTTGTCCTGGCTGTTAAATTGTCTCCAGCAACCTCAAGAGTTACACTTTTGTAATAACCTCACTGACTTTCTAAGATTAGTTGAATTGTAGAATGACAAGAACAAAAAGTTCAGCATCACCATAGGAAATATGATGGTAAAAAATACAAACATCTTAAGATATTTTGGAGGTGTAGTTACTAAGGAGGTTGAAAATCAGAGGGATATTTCAGAAAGAATAAATGTAGTGCAAGTGTTGGAGCTCTCTGGCCAATAATAAAAGAAAAACATGTACATTTGGAAGTGAAAAGGATTATTTTCAATACAGTCTTGACACCTACCCTACCATATGGTTCAGAGTTGGGTGATGATTAATGTAAACAGGAGCAGGATTCAGGCAGAGGCAATGAGAGCACTGAGAGCCATAGTTGGAAAGACGAGCAGAGATAAGCTAAAGAACGAATATATGAGAAAAAGCATTGGCACCTGTTCCATGCTCTGCAAAATAGATGCTGCCCAATTAAGATGGATGGGACATTTAGAAAGAATGAACGAAGAAAGAATTGCAAGGGGTCGCTGGGAGTGGATGTCGGACGGAAGAGGCCACAAGGAAGACCGAGAAAGAGGTGGAAAGAAAATGGTGAAGAAGCCCTCAGTAAACATGACTTGCCCAACATCGACGCTCTGAGGGAGGAAGGGGTCTTCCATGAATGAGCCAGATGGAGAAACATACTGGGACCACTGATAGGTGTACTGTACTTCCTACTACTGGTGCTGAAGTAATGTTAGCCTTATACTACAATGACACATTAACATTCCCAAGACAACACATTTTCTTTGAGTGACTTCTACAAGAGATGCCAGGGGCAACAGATTGATTGGCCTATTAGTAATATGGGAGTATTCAAAACTACCTGAAGAGGTAACATATTCAATTAAAACAAGTTTTTATTTTACTGCCATTTTCATTGTAACCATGCTTATTGTGTTAATGGTACAGTAATAAATAGCTGGCACAGAACTGAAACGTCTATTACATGATACCTATTGTATTTTACCGACCCAATTCGAGGCAAAAATATGAAGGACTAATGTCATAAACGTTCTTTTACACATAAACTCGTTACGAATTTGCCGTTTATGAAAATTCAGAAAATAATAGCAAACATTTTTTTCTGATTAATCAAACTATGTTGAGTTAATATACGTCTACGACATACTTCTTCTCTTATACATCAGAAAAATAATGAAAGTCCACTGGGACTTTCAAAAGAAACAATACTAGTGTAGTGTCATTGGTTTTAGTAGCAGATTGTGGTTACTATCAAAATTGGCATTTTCTTGACACCCTTTCAGTTCTCGCCTCTACAATTACATTTTTTTCCAAACTGATGACATGATAAATTTGCAGCGCTGTAGAGCACCCACTTTCCAACTCTACATTCATGCGTAGAATCAACAAAGGCAAGCGTGGATCCACGTAATCGTACTGTACTTGGAGATTGGCATTCATGTACAATATTTACGGATCATCGTACGTTTGACAACGCGACAAACCTATTAACCGATGTGTGATGGTGCACTTTATTTTTGGGATTGTATTGTAGGTAATTAATAACATTTAATTTAATATAATTTGGAAGATGAGTAACATGACATGTAGATCTTGTATTTTTGACATTGTCAATCTCCTATCTTCGAGAACGTGTGCCGAATGCGAGGCTCCACCAAAAAGAAAAGATAAATGGATAAATAAAATTACTTCCAGTAGTCTGGAGTTTTTCTTCGAGCACCAATGTAATATAATGTAAATAAATATATCAATCAATAAATAAGATAATCACCTGCAAGCAATCCGGACATTTTCTACGAGCATCTTTGCAATTCTTATCACGGTGAACCAGGAAAAAAGCGACGCATGAAATCCCTCAGAGTGACGTCATGTCCTTTACATGGATACTTCATTTCAATATTTCACAATATGCTACCACATTACTCGATCTTGCACAATCATACTATCAATAAATAAGCATAAGTTACATAACCAATATTATTAACGAGTTAAATATAAAAACAGCTGTTAAAAGTTGCATAACAGGAATTTCAACCAACCACGTTGCAGTACTTGTGAAAGTAACCTACCGAGTTTCATTTATAAAGCAATCAAATTTCCTGTTCGTTATCTATACTACATGACTGCATGTTCTACAGTTAATTTAATGACTAGACTAGCAATTATTACAAATTTTCGAAAACGAACAACTGTGTATGTATATGCTGTATATGAATGTTATGACCTGCGTATGCTATGTGTATGTATATGTTGTATATGAACTGGCATTTTTTCAGCTCCTATTTAAACATATCCGATTTAGATTAAAATACCACAGGATCGTGTTATCCTACCCAAACATACAGTATATACCCATGTTTCGCCATCGTAAACGCCACAAGCATCATACATGTACGTGCTTGACACTTACATGATATTGAGCTCAACAACGTATTCACATTTCCGCATGTGTATGCGCAGACACGATTCATGTCCAGAAATAAACTCCGTGATAACAAGACTCAACCAAGAAGAATGCGTCAAGGATGGGAGAGTGGGAGGGCCGAGGAAGACCCGACGACAAGGGTCTGATGTTTACACTTTCTGTGATGTTTCTATGACTTGTTTATACAGACCCAGTTATTTAAATGTTTACAAGAATGATATTTAGAATATAAGCAAACGTAAATAATTATGTTTTGGCTGCCACTTAACAATACTTCTTGTCTTCTTATATCCTGCAATACTACAATGACGTAACCCATGCTCTCGAAAATATGATGCACACTTCACCCCTCCAGCAAGGAAGCGTCGCCGCGCCTACACACCCACCCACACCTACACACAATGGTGTGTATACCACGGGAGCCTGAGGCGGCGGTTGAAGGTTTGGGGGTATTTAAGAGCCTATCATGGGTTTTTGGACGACAGCCAAGTCTCTGCACGAGGGGGATTCCAACCATGCTGTCGTCAGGTGCCTTTTAAAGGTCTTTCGTAATCAGTGACGTACTCCCTGTTAAATAATAGACGTTGAAACCACATATATACAATTCTGTATAATAAATTGCGTCTTTCGTTTGCTTATATAAACTACACAAAATCAAATAATTTTATCCATGGGGATTATTTGTATTTGCTTTCTGGCTGTTGCCAGGCAATTTTATTCAGCTACCCAGCAAACCCTCGACTATTTCACTACAAATAAAGACATTTTTCTCAGACTGCCGCCATTGTTTTTTTTTTTTTTTTTTTTTTTTACAACTGAAGCGCAGAAAAAAAGTTAAGTTCTGAGAGGTCCTTGAAGGTGACGAAACTGAAGCGTTTAATGGCATATCCTCCTTCGAAATGATCTCTTATCCATGGGTCTGTGGACACTTGCCCTCTATCGACAATGCAATATATTCTGATTATACCCTTACATAAGATTAAAATAAAATTGTAAGAAATTCACATTGTGTTGGGATTCAGTAAGTAGTACTCGATTCTTGCACAACTGCATTGTACTTCTGGGAGAGAGAAAAAAATGACCTTTGGCAACCCCTCTCACATCTCTTATCTTATGCAATCATTCTATGCGGAAAAATATTTTTAGTGCTATTGATGACAGATTTCGTTAGAAATACGATAAATTTATTTTACTGTTTGTTTTTCTAATAAGCACGAGCCTAACATACGTACTTACATAAAGTTGATGAAATAAATAGATACTTTCTCGAGAGGTGGGCGGAGAACACAACCTTCCGCTTGATAACATTGCGCAACGCCACACGACTCCCATATCATATTACTGCGTTAAACACCAAAAGAAATAAATGTATCTCTTTGAAATACATATTTTTCATGTAACTTTTCAATACTGTTTTTGTGTGAAGCATACCAGTTAACAAAAGGCCTTTATACCTTAAAATAGACTTAATGACCAATACTTGGTAATATACACTACACAATGTTCCCTCTAATGTTTTTTTGCTGTGAGTGTGCGCAGTAATTTGCGTGTGCAAACTTTGTCTTCTCTGAAAGTATGTGCACACCCATACGAGTCACCATCTGATCATTTAAGCAAATACATACAGATTGTAAGTTTGTATTACATATTACCTCCACCAAGCAATGACTCAACAAATTAATATGCATTTCGTTAGCAATGGAAGCGCTAGATTTAGAGGAGGAAAAAATATTTTTTTGACGGTTGGCAAGTTACCATATTTTCTTTACTGAATTGATTTTAATATCATTTGAAAACCTTGTGTGCTCACATTTTTCTTTATTGCGGTAGTTGTAAAATGTGCGCGCGCAGTTTAGTGGGAACGTTGCAAACATATTTGCTTAGTATGATATTCTGGCGAAGGTATTGGTTTAACACATTGTACAACACAAGATAAACATGTTAGCATTTTCAACAAAAAATGGTATTTAGTAACCCTGAATATAAGTTATCTATAACAAGAATGCAAAATTTAAGTTTTGAGAGGAGCTGACAGTGAATTTCTTGTAACCCGTGGAATACGTTATAATTTCAGCAGCGACATTCTTCGTCATTTGATTTCTATGAATCGGTCAAAATCAATAAAATAGCACACACCTGATGTATACATTTAGCAATTATTATTTTGAATGCTAGCAAATCATTACTGCAAAGAATGGATTGAACATACCTTTTTTCAATATGTTAGCGGGAAAATTCCATGGTTTTTCATGGTCATGTGGTCTGAACATATATCCGCGTATACAGTATATTATTAAAAGAAAATAACAATGAATGCAGGAGATATGGCGGAGAGCATTCTCGTCTTATACCCCGATTTTGTCGAATTTTTATTTTCCAGACATTTGTCGTCAATAATTCGTTGTCAATAAATATTTGCATTAACTTTCAGATTAACAAACTGCTGCTACAACTAAAATTATGCGCCACTTTTATCGTTCTTTGAGCGGTCAAAAAATATCTAACGGTTTTTTTTTTAAGAGAAAGTTCGTCGATGTGCATTATCTAGCTTTCCCCGTAACCAGATTTTGGAACGTTAAGGTGCGTTTGTCAACACTCCCTGTGGAAAGATTTATTTTGGTGTTCTGTGCTTTTGTATATTACTTGAGGTGGTCGTAACAGGTTTAGATAATATAACTGGTCAATTATGGATAATAACCAACAAGATGACAGTTGTGAATTAGTTAATCTACTGTTAACATGATGATGACGACAAGTTAGTGCTATCTGCGTAGGACTATGTCCTCGAGAGAAGGACTGAGTAAACAGAAAAATTTGATTACAAAAAAGTACAAGTTTTTGAGAAGCCTTGGATATAGTAGTGGACCCTGTTCCGAAAGTGAAGAAATATAAGAAAACCGAGAAAGTGAATGAAACAGCAGAGCCCAAGGCCTGTTAAATGCGAAGTGGCAACTGTAACGGAAAATGTGCAGACTCAGTGACATGAGGAGGCTTGCAATGCAAGATGTAATATGGTGTGATTTCTGTAATAAAGTGCACATCTGCAGACAACGATGTTCATAAATACCAATGGGGCACATGGGAATACTTGATAATAATAGCAGTATACACAAACAAGGAAAATGACACATACCAGAATACTGAAGAAGAAAACGAAGACCCGGCAATGCTGAATCAGAGGGTAAGTGCCGACAACACTGACGAGTGCGTTATGGACGTACGAGTTTTATCATTTTAATAAATGAATTTAATATACATACACGTTTTCCTTCAGGTAATTTCGATATTCAGAATTAACTTGGATAATATATATCCTAAGAGGGAAAAATGAAGCTGATTACTGCCCCATGGTAAACAGGCCAGTTGTTTTAAATTTTATAATTCAAAAATTCAGTAACAACGCGACCATTTACTCCCAACGATTTGTTATTCAAGACAACGTAAAATTATATATAAAATAGGTCTCTCAACAGCAAAATGTGAAAAATATTAAACGAGTTAGCCTGAATCCCTATTAAAACAGTATAGCAATTCCTAAAGAGCGTTCAATTGTTTTGCATATTTGTCATTCCGTAAATGATCAAGTAGTCCCAATATATCTGAAATTTGGCTGAGTCATACAGTGTGTTCTGAATATGCAAATGGCGCAATACTTTAATTTGAATGGAACAAGTACAATGTCACCACAGATTTTATGTTGGTTTTACCCAACAAGCTTTGACCAATCTAACACGCGATTCACTACAATGCACTGACCAAGTCATAAGAACATAAGAGCGTAAGAATGAAGGAGACTGCAAGAGACCATAAGGCCTACACCAAGGTCTAAATATACAGGTCAGACCGTTGGAATTCTTCTGCGCAGCTTCTGACGTCATTTGGCTGAGTCCATTTTCTCTTTGTGATACACTGAAGAAAACTGTGAAACGCCAAGGAAGACAGGAACTATAATATTTTATATTATATATATATATATATATATATATATATATTATATATCATATATATTATATATTCATATATATAGACAGGAACTATAATATTTTATATATATTTTATATATTTGTCAGAATATAACTAATTGCGTGGAGCAGTGCGAGCGAAGGCAACGTCATTTTTGAACGACGGACCAGCTTCAACTGACATCTATAGGACCCGCTAACCCCACTTTGAGCAGCCAGGTGACGTTCACGGGCCCGCTGCGCCAACTCCCTCGAAATTCGGTCGGAAGTGGTTAGACCTTATATTCTTAGATCTTGGCCTACACTAGGCAGCTCTTGTGTCTACGATGACTTGTACAGTAGTTCAAGTACCAAGCACTCGTGTAAAGGCTGTTTTTTCCCCAACAGGATTTCTAATGACGTTCGTCGTAACTATCCCTACCAAGCGTTCTGGCATGTTGAATAAACTTTTCAAAATGCAAGGATGAATTAATCGTCCGAGCACGATTCGAAGCCTCGAACTGATGTCGATGAAGCACGAAAACCAGTGAATCACCAAAGGCCACTGCAAACATTATGCGAAATTAAAATACTGTCACTTTCTGGTATTAGGAAAGGCAGACTTTTTGCACTAATTTTATATCAATAAGCATTCGGAATAATGTTAATTTTCCCAATTCAATAATGTGTGCTTACCCTTTTGATTTAATTTGGTTGCACGAGGGGAAAAAAAAAGTGAGGATCCATTTGGAGAAAAAATTAGGTCAGATTCCAACGTGGATTGAAGCCCCCAATACAATGGTATTTGATTGGTGATAATTGAAGTGAATCGAAAGAATGGCATTAGGGTGAAAGAAATGTGTCCATCTTGCTCTCACGAACTACAATAGTCAGATCGGATGGATTAAATGTCACAGGTACCATCATGCCCACAGTGGACACTGGGTACCACGTCGCGGGGTTTAGAATCCTGGATTTCCACCGAATGTTGAGTTTGGTCGGGCTACGATAATGTAAGTTAGGTTAAGTAAATATTTGATATGTGAACGTTCTAGAATAAGATCAAGTCGACGCACCGGTCGTCGTTGTTTACATCTCAACCCCACTATGCCAACCAGTAAAACGACGCATCGTCTCAAAGGGACCCGCTGACACCTAGACGACATTGAATCCCCCACGACATACCGTTTCCCAGACAGTGCTTCCTGGTCCGGCGTCAAACCCATTGCGGAGCTGATGACCGTGAGCGAGTGCGAATTTTCAAAGTAAATGCCGCTAACTCGGACGCCTCTTTTCCAGTTTATCCATCTCAAAACATAACCAAAGCAAGGTTGTTTTTCGCAGTTTGTTTATCTTTTCATGAGGTTTGCTACCAACTAGAAAATTATAACATTTCTAAATAATTTATCCAAGGAGGAATTACACGGAATCTACCCCCCATGCCTCCCCTTTCCACCGCCTCCGCCATTTGTTGGTGCGAGGAGGCTATTTAGGGCTCTGGTCAGCCCTCGATGCCACACCCACAGCCACATTGTACCTTCTCCGTACTCTGGTCGCGTAGCGCCGACACTTCTTCCCCCTACCATTGCCAACCACATCGGGCCACTGTACCCTTAACCTCGGTTTCACGGCCGAAGGCGAGCAACTACTGTTATCTGAATCAGCTCAGCAACAGCGACGATGGCAACCCACCCTGGCCGTTGTTGTCTATTCGTCTTCAGCTTTCGTACTTTATTCTCTTTGTATCTCCAACTACAGTTTGCCCTCTCGGCCAATATCATCTAACTGTATATGTTCTAACTTCCACTCCCGGAATGACCGTTTCTTTTTACGACCCATTGTGCATGGCTACCTGCTGACTGACTTATTGACGTCGTTTGTAGTATCGTTCTTTTTTCATCTAAAAATTGAAATCATCTCTCTTTGCCTGTTAACTACTACAGGCGACATTTATCACACCACTCTCCTGTGATGACAAAATATGAAAATCATTCAAAATAGGCCACGTGCGCACAATATATATGTAACCTGTGGAAGTGGACACGCTTTCCGAAGCTGCCAACTGGCGATATGCGGACATTTCGAAACCTTTTCCTGAGACCATACTTTACATAGTTATCTCCTCGTTCTGTCGTTTCACTTCTGAGCTGTGACGACGATTTGTACCCTCCCTTCCGCATCACTAACCCTAACCGTCACTTTGTTTTAGCAACCCCTTTTCCCGTTCTTCTTCCTTACCTACGATATACACACACGCACACAAATAAGGATAGAAAAGGAAATCCTTGTGTAACCAACCTCCTTAGTTTTTATTCATGAGTTTGATAAGCTCTACGTGAGAAAGGATTAGATGGAGTGTGTATACCTGGATTTGGAAAAGGCTTTCAACAAGGTACTGTGCAGAAGAATATGGAAGATGGAAATGTAAACCTTAATTGAAGTATGGTGGAAAAGGCAAAAGATTGTTTACATAATAAACATATGCAAACAGTAGTGAAAGATGTGGGGTACTGCAGAGTTCTTTTCTGGCACCTGTGAAGTTTCTAATGCACATCAATTGATGGCATGATTAATGGAATAGGCAGCTATACGAGCTTGCTTGCAAGTGATACCAAAATCATAAAGAAAGTGAAAGGTGAAGAGTACTGTAAATTGCTGCAGGAACACCTGGATAAAGGTTATGAATGGTGCCAGCATATATATATGTGTGTGTGTATTTATGTGTATGTATGTGTATATATATATATATATATATATATATATATATATATATATATATATAATGGGAGATGAATTAATAATGAAGACAAAGGAAGAAAAGGATTTATTTTAATCAGAGATGATCTGTCACTGGAAATTCGTATAAAGAGAATAACAGGAGAGGCTGATGAACACAAGGGTGGCATTTCACAATATGGACAAGTCCATGGCGAAAAAAAATAACAAACTGATTTTTACCAGACAGGGGTATGCTGCATTGGCATGATCATGACACTTAATGAAAGATACAAGAAAATCAGAGATAATACAAAGAGCGGCAAGCAAGAGAATCCCAAACCTTAATGATAAGACATATAAGAAGAGACTGAAAAAATTAGATTTCTCACATTGGAGGAGTGAATAGAGCTGATAATGATATTTAGATCAGGAAAGGATATAAATCATCAATTAATCCTTCCCTATAGTTGTCTCTTACAGGAAACTCATGGTTCCTAGGCAGCTGAGTGCCCAATGGACAGGCCTATATGTCACTCAAAGAAGAAATATTGTGTTCTTTCCTGGGGATTGTGCAGGACAGTGTACGATGAGGTGTTCAGTGTTCACTGTGTGATGGACATATCTAGGGCAGATTGATTCTGTAGCCAGGCCTATTCTGTGGTGGTACTGTCCTAGAGCTGGATGGTGTCCTGGATGTGGGCATGATATTTAAGGTAATTGATTTGATCAGAGATGATCTATTACCAGAAAATCATATAGATAGAATAATAGAGGAGAGACATATACACTCAATCTTTGCTATTCGTTATATTTGTATTAGCTATTTCGTACATTCACTAATTATTAAATAGCAAATATTACTAATTTAATGTTTTGGTGATTTGCAAAGCAGCCAGATGCATTTACCTAATTGTGGTATACAGACAAGGAGCAACACTTACTGGGTTCTGTCTCCTATTCTCTAATTTTCTAACATACCTAGACTCAAATTAATATATGGTTCCAAATTAATCAATATCTTTGATTCTATCACCTGAGCTATTCCACATATCTATACATCTGTATGGAAAACTGTATTTCTTCACATCCTTTTGACATCTGGTCTTTCTTAATTTACTTCCATGACCTCTGGAAGCCCTCCTTTCTTTAATGAGGAGATCTCTTATAAAATCCAATCTATCCCCCTTAATGACCTGAACATAGTAATCATGTCACCTCTATACTAAGTGTTCTGCACTCTGGCAGTGATGAAAACTTAGCCAGCCTGTTTTTCAGTGGATCACTTTACAATGTTTTTCTGGTGTTTGTAGCAATTTTCACACCTATTAAGACATGATGTGATGGACATGCCCTCAAAAAAATTAATAAAGTACAATGGAGATTTCTACAATCAGTCACATATGTATTGTGTTTATGTTTTGTAAATTCATGTTTCTACTTTTAAAAAATCTCATGTTTTACACTATGTAAAACATAATTTTTTTTTTCATACTTTAGTTATTTTATGTTAGGCAAGCATAGATCAGGCTAATTCAGGTATAGATTTTTCCCCACAGGTAGACATGGGTAGATGAGGCTAATTCAGGTGTAGAAAAATATTTTTTTCCCACAGATGAAACATAATGCACTCAGGCAGTGATGAAAACTTAGCCTGTTTTTCACTGAATGACTGAATGACCATGTTTTTCTGGTGTTTGTAACAGCTTTCACATCTAATTAGACATAATGTGATGGGTTTAGTATAAAAATATCACCATCATACAGACTCTTAAGGTAAGATGGGAATTCCACAATCACATATGTACCAGTATTGTCTTTTTGTTTTGTTTTTGTTTATGCCTTTTGATCTTGGCTACCTCCCTTATAAGGGGGAAAAACTCCTTGGTATATGTATGTACATTTTGTAAATTCATGTGTCTACAGTATTAGAACATTTTCAGGATTTACATCACGCACATTGTAAAAAAAATCATTTTTCTGTTAGATAAGTGTAGATTAGACTAATTCAGGCTTAGAATTTTTTGTATGTACAGTTGGTTGTGTAAGCAATGTAAACACTACTTCTCATCTGCTACACATCAACCAATAGCTCTGCTGCTGTCATTTACCTTTCCTGTATTGTTATTTGTGTACATATGCATTGTGTTTACATTTTGTATTCACTGAAACAGTAAATGTTGTGTAAAGTTATTTCTGTTTTTTGTCCAGTTCACATCAAACTGGTACAAAAATATGTTTTGAGGTTTCTGTGGAGAGAGAAGCAATAATTCACAGTTCTTAAACATTCACAAGGGTTTTTGTCACCTATCCCTTGCAAATGTCAAGGACTGAGTGCACATTGCTAATAAACATTGGAGTGACATTTCATCATATGTTTGTAGATAAAATGAAGAAAAATAAGAGAAACTCTGATCTGCCACAAAATGGAATATGCAGTGGTTGTGTAGTCAAAGCACAAAAAGAAAGATATAAGAAAAATATAATAAAAAAAGTGGCAACCACAATGATGCCAAACCTAACTGACAAGATATATGACGAGAGAAGGTGGAAAAATTGGGACTTACTTACATTGGAAGAATGAAGAGTGATGATAATGATATTTAGAGTACCAAAAATATATGTATACAGTATATATGGACAAAGGATCTGTTAGTATGGAATGAAAGAACAAGAGGTCAGCAAACAATTATAGATGGATTACATAAAAGATGTTAGGAAGTATAGATTTCCACATTAATACATCAATTTGTGTAACACATTAAAAGAAAAAATAACCTAGGCCAACAAATTACAAGGATTTATGACAAATGGTGAGATATAGAGGTGACCACATGAGCACAAAGAGTGATTATTATCAGGAAGATCAAGAGAATACAAAAGGCAGGAACCAAACTGGTCCCTAGCCTGGCAGATAAACCATACAAAGATTAAAACCACTGGGTCAGCCAACCTTGAAAGATTGAAAAGAAAGAAGTGACATGATTACAGTATTCAGGTCACTAAAGGGGATAGATTGCATTGACAGAAGAAACCTCTTCATTAAGGATAAGGGTGCTTTAGGAGATCATGGGGACAAATTAAGAAAGACCGCATGTATAAAGAATGTTTAGAAATATAGTTTACCATATAGATACACAAATACTTGGAATTGCTAACATGATATAGCCCAAGCTTGAACAATACATGAATTCAAATCTAAATGTGGTAATCAGAAATCAAGGATATAGATTAAACTGTAAACGAATTTGAGGCTAGGTATTAAAAAGAAATTGGAGTATGAGACAGGACCTAACAAGTGTTGTTCCTTTCCTGTTTACTACAATTAGGTACACACACACAGTTGATAGACAAAGAATAAAAGAAAACAGAGATAATTATATAGAAATAGGTGATACAACGGAAAAAACCTAGTATTAACAAAATAAAAAAATAAATGAGAAGCCGGTAAGACAGAATCAAAGGAAAGATACAGACAAGGAAGACATAATTTTTTGTAGTCAGACATTAACACACTAAAAAAGCTCTTTAAAGATGCAGAGTGTACAGTTTTATGAAACTACCGATTCAGGGAAGAAGTGGATCTTCAAAAAGATTTACAACAGAGGAGTAGAAAAACACATACCAAAAATGACAAAGAGGTACACAAAAAGGACTGGTTTAACAGAATTTATACACTGGCCAAAAAATAAATAAAGACAAATATTGGGAGAGGTTGCAAAAAAATAAAAATAAGAAAGACAAAAAATTATTACAAAAACGCCAGAAATGAATATAGAGTACAAAAATAGCAAAGAGATGAAGAAAAGGACTGAGAAAGATGTAATCAACAAATGCATAGACTAACCCAATCTATTTCACAGATTTGTAAATGGTAAGTTGAAGCACAAATTAGGAATATCCAAATTGAAAGCTGAAGAAGTTATATAACAGAATGCAAGAGTACAATCATATAATGAATAATAGTTTTCAGTCAGTACTCAACAGGGATGAAGAGATTGAGAGAGAAAAGAATGGATAAAATTAAGCACTATGAATTATATAAAAGTAAGTAGTGCTCAGATTGTTAGAAAGGTAACAAAGAAGGCCTCTGGACCCCATGAAATACTGAATTGGATACTGAAACAATGCAGAGAACAATTAGTGAACAAAGTGTAGTTTGATAACTAGTTCACTGGAAAAGGGCACAATACTGACTGGAAATCAGAAATGTGATACCAATTTATAAATGAGGCAACAGAGAAGTAACGCTAAATTATAGACCAGTGCCCTTAACTAGTAAAATAGTTAAAATGTGTGAGAAACAGTGAAAGTTTGATGGATAAAACAATCAATTTGGATTCAGAAAAGGAAAGTCATTAAGGGCCATTTACACTGCCAAACTGTTTGACAAACCCAGTTTGTCTAATTGATTTGTCAAGAGATTTGAAGAGGTGTCAGATGGTCAAAACAAATGCTCCAACCTCAGTGTGACTCATGCAGTTGTTAAACAAATATGCCTCTAGATCAAGATGTATTAATTGCTATTTGTTTAGCAGTGGCATTAAGGAAAAAGAAAAGAAAATTCTGTTGTTCTAAGGATTGGTTGTTGAAAAAGAGACCAAAATTCACATGCCAATTTGCTTGTCAATTTAAGATTAGAGAAGGATGACCCTCATTTCTAGCTATTCTTTGACCATATTCCTTCATTTTCACCATGTATAATGCTAGATGTGCTCTATATGTGTTGATAAATTCCAATAAGAACTCCCTCTCATTCCTCTTTCCATCATATTCCTCCATAGACATACTTTCACCAGGAGATGTAATTGTTTCAACTTTAAGATGTGAATAGGTACTGAAGTTTGATGTCTGACCATCATTCTCACAATCAAACTGTTTTGATGACATCATGTCATTTGCAGGCTGCCCACAAAAGTCAGACTCGGCCAGACTTGGTTCAAATCATTTGACAATCATGTTTAACAACCAAATACACCATTCATATGGTCAAATATCACTTCAAACAAGTGTTTGATAAACCATTACTCCATGTAAATGGCCCTCTACAGACCTGCTAAATTTTCACTTGAGAATGAACGATGTGTTGCATGAGAGAGGGGGATGGGTGGACTGTATATTTGGTCTTGGATTTTTTTTTTTTTTTTTTTTTTTTTTTTTTTTTTTTTTTTTTATTTTTTTTTTTTTTTTTTTTTTTTTTTTTTTTTTTTTTTGACAAATTGCCACACAAGAGATTGGTATGAAAATTAGAAAATATAGGAAACCTCAGCAGACACATACTGGAATAGATAAAAAAAAAATCTTAAAGAACAGACACCTGAGAATGGTAGTGAGAGATGAAAAGTCAGAATAGAGAAAAGTAACCAGCAGTGTGGGCTCAGTTTTAGTTACTGTAATGTTCCTCATAAAAATTAATGACATGAAAAAAGAAGTTAATAGTTATGCAAACCTATTTCCTGATGAAGATCATGAGGGTAAGTGAGAGGGAATGTATAATATTGCAAATGGACCAGGACAAAGTATATGAGTAGAGTCAAGTGGAAAATAAATTTGAACACAAAGAAATTCAATATATTGGAAATAGACCAATGTAAGAAAAGACTAATGATGAATTATAATATAGGAAATGAAATAACAGCAAAAGAAGAAGAGGACCTAGGTATCATAATCAAAGACAACCTATCACCTGATCCACAGAAAGAAAATAATGTGAGAGACCCACAACCTGTTCAAAAATATAAGAATGGCATTAAACTACATGGGTGAGGACATCATGAAAACAGACATACACTGGGGTATGGTCACCACACTTAAAGAAATAAGAAAAATTGAGAGAATACAAAAGACAGCAGCCAAGATGATCCCTGGACTAAACAGTATGATATATAAGGAAAGATTAAAGAAACTGGATTTCCCACCTTGATAGAACAAAGAGAAAGGTGTCATGATAGTGAAATTTAAACTAGAAACAGATTTAGAGAAAATGAACAGAAAAGTATCGCTAGTACAAGAAGAAAGATTGACAACAGGTCATAGTAAAAATGAAAAAGCTATCTTAAAGATGTCAAGAAAGCTTTCCACATAGAAGTGTTGGCTGGAACAAGTTAGATGAAAATATAACCCAAGCCAAGATTTGACAAGTTAAGGAAAAAGGATGGGACCCAATGAGCATTACTCCAACTTCATACACAAATGTAGGTAAACACATACACACACATATGTGATCTCTCATCTTGGATGGTAATAGCTGTCCAACACTTGATTCAAGACCATAGTGAATCACACACACACACCTTAATCTATTAACTCCTAAATCTCCCTTTCGCTTTATTAAGCTTCTTCCAGCCCGACACCGCCCCGCCCCCCACTCCAGGTTTGTACAAACGTAGTCGTCGGACCCGTCCCGCCAAGCCCCCTTTGGTGCTGCCTCACACACATCACTTCCGTTAACGTGAGGTGCACACAGCTGGTTGTTTTTTCGAGACCTTCCCACCTCGCACTCCTTTCCTCCTATGAATCATACCGTTTTTTAAGTTGTATCACTTCCCTCTTCCGTTTCATTCCATCCCCACTACCATCCTTTCATTCTCAAATATATGAATTTCCTTTGGGAAGACCATTTTTCCGTGTCGAGTTCCCATCTTCCTTATCCATTCCCGCTGTCTTTTCTATAACCTTCCCACTCGCTCATGCGTCGTCTCGGTACTACCAACCTGGACACTAACCCGTTCACGTCGACTTTTTTTCCGTGTTCTCACGCACAATCTTCCAACACCCGTTGCCTGGCGTTCCCCCCCCCCACCACCACCAGCACTTTTTTTTATCGCCGTCTTGAGAAGGGAATTCCAAGGTATTGACTATCACGAACAACCCGGTATATTGTTATTGTCAATAGCGCATGCGAAAGACTATTGCACTGACGTAGTGTTTCTGGGCAAATGTAAACAATTGCGGTAATCTCGACGAAAGAGCGCAAAGTCCGGAATTTGTAACAGACATTAAGGCAGATTATGTAACAAGTTATTTATAGCATGGGCACCTTAAGAACACGACAGTGCAATATCAAAACCTGAGTGGGTTCCCCTTGCTACTTGTAAGATTCCTTGAAGATGAATAAATTAGTCTAGGTCTTGCCCGACAGTCTTGCTCCACTCTATACGGAAGATCCGATGCAACTGCAGTAGACGAAGGTAGTTATGTATCCAAGACCTATAGCGATGTGTAAATACCTGAAAGGTACTATAATGCCTGTGCCCATTTCTAAAGGAACCGGGTGTACAAAGCTTATAAGTATTGAAAGACTTATATGCCCTTGTGCTATCTGCATCAAACGTGCATATTGTAGTGAAGGATAACATTGATAAGGAAATGTTATCTAATCTCTCTCACCCCTTTCCCGTATTAAAATTCCTTTGGTTGAATAATTAATCTTACCTGGCGAAATTGAGAATAAAATCAGTAGGTTATCTACACAAATAAGATAGTTAATCCCGACCAGCGACACGTGTAAGCTTAATAAAATCGCCTGATGTCGATCATACTTTTGCTATGATGACGTTTCCTCTGGTAAACAAAGTTGTCCGGCGTATTATCCAACGATTCCAAGGGGAACACCATAGATGTGTACAATAATTTACTGTATGAGAATGTTCACTTTTCAATTTTTATCAAATATGTTATCACTAATCCTGTAACTAATATGACGCCCCGTCTGGCATTAGACAGAAAAATCGTCTGGTATTAGACAGAACAACTGCCTTACAATACGTTCGTAATAAAAAATTTCATTATCACTACTACAGTGACCCCTCCAGCTAAATAATATCGTCTCGAGTTACAAATAATAAAATATTTGAAGTACATTGCTAATTTATAGAACAACCCCTCAATAGTAAATTTCGAAACTGTTATTAGCCTACTCACTAGAGATGTCTTCTCAGCTAAATAGAATACAAAACACATTGCCTTAATGATCGAACCTGGACTCTTTCGCTGCAGTTTCTACTAAATAAATTGGTCTGGAGTTAAAGCCACCCATCTGATGTCCACTGCCGAACATGTCTCTTCCTTTTTTCATGGCTTGCATAACTGTGCCTGAAACCACGTCACTCCTGCAATTTTCTCTGCCCCGTTACTTCACCCGTTTGAGTTTCCCTCCGTTGGCGGCGTCCAGTCTATGACTCTGCTCCATCTGTTATTCTCTTTTCTGGTTATTTGCCCCGCCCACTTCATGAGGGTCTGCGCCTGCATCGTTTCTATATTTTTCTTTAGTCTGTTCTCTCACCCAGGTTGCCTTCTTCCTCCTCTCGTCTCTCAGTGTTATTCCCAGCACTCTTTCCCCCATTTGGTCTATGCGCACGCCTTAGCTTCATCGCTTACATCAATTCTACACACGGTCAGCCAGGGTAGCTTTCATCACGATGTTTGTACACGTAACATACATTTTCCAATATATTATTCTTTATATTTTTTTAGTTTTAGCATCTGGTTTTAACATCTATACTCAAGTTGAAGTTCTTCGCCTAACGTACTTGCCTCTGGCCTATTTTGAATTTTCTTCCACTTGTCCTGAATGTCTGAGTGCATAAGGCAAAGATGATGACCTTGGCCGGATCTAAACACCTCTTGGTCTAAGCTCCTCCCTTTAATCATTATTACTTTGAACTTTAGAACAGAACGCACTTTTACTCGTACTCTTCCGACCTACATTGCAATTCCGTTAAAATCAGTGAGCCTTTTTTAGCACAACATCCGATACTTCTTGAATATAAACAAAGCTATCTGCAAGTCTCAAAATTACTAAAATATTCCTCATTGATTTCCACACCTAAATTTCCACCTCTGACGACCCATTTGAGCCTTATGTGGTTTAACTTTGGTGATTTTTTTTCTCGACCTTCATTTGTTTTGCACATTCAGTCGAAAAGTTGTGCTTTCCGTGCAACTGTTTTTACAGATGCCTCAAAACGGGTTTGTTTGTTCCATTACCGTAATGCTTTTAGAACTACCATCTGTTTTCCCGAGCCAACGGCCTTTTCATAATCTACAAAAGCTAAACAAAAGTTTATCGTTTTCCATTTTCCACGATTGGTCGATTCCTTATTTGGATACTATCTAGTGTAGAATTTTAATTTCTAAGTCGTTCCTGTTTGCTTGGCTGGCTTTCAAATAGAAATTTAGCAATTGTGATTATTATAATTATCATTATTTCAAAAGATAGTTTACATGTAATACTGGGAAATGGCCTACTTTAGTATGTATGAAAAAAATCTGAATCGTGATGCAATGCTAGAGCAATTTCACTTCGCAAGAAAAAAGTGGTGGCGAGAAGCGTAGGCCAGTAGGCGCGCAACTGCGGCCGAAGCCGTCACCTTTACCCTAATAGCATGGACTGATGGGAACCGGGAAGCAAGAAAATGAGACCACAAAAATCTTGGTAGTTATTGTCCAACAAATTTACCGTATGCACAAAAGTCTATGCGAAACCTAGCATTAGCCAACATAAAAATAATTTGAATAAATTACCGTTTTGACAGAGGCAGCCTTGAAACAGCTGATCTGTTTGCATGCGACGACACAGCAGGACAGACGTCAAATATATTCACCCCTCCCTATCGTCCATCTCCAAAGCCTGTCAACATCCTTACCTCACCCAAAAGTGCAGCCACTCGTTCCGGACCAAACGCAAAATAATTATTCCCTTGTCAATTTGCAGATTCAATTTCCAACCGTTTTTTCACAAACTGAATACTATCAACTGTTTCTTCCTTCCAACTATGTACACTTGACAACATTGCCCAATGACCGTTGCTTGCTCTTGCAAATCTCCTGTCAAACAAATTCAAACAACACGTGACTGATCAAGATTACCTTAATTCCTAACCGTCACCCAGCTCAATAAAAGAATATGCCCTAGGCCGCTGTGACAGACCATCAGGTAAACACAATCGTTCGGCGATAGCAAGACAAAAATTCCTCGTTACATCATCATTCTTATAAACAGAATTCAACTAAACTTGTCATGCCTCCTGAAAAAGAAAATCGTCTGGCATCAACCACAGAAACCCATAGTGTGTCACCATTTTAATGGAGACAGTTTCAAGCCGGTTACAACAGCCGTGTCTAGTCAGCTCACAAAACCGTCTGGCTGTAAGCCAAAATAAATACCTAAAAATAGGTTATCGTACGAAAAGGTTCACCCGAGATAGTATCGGTCTTCTCTTCAGGTGAACCAAGTCTAGCGTTGCCGTAGCCATCATTAAACCCACAAAGCATGTTACCATCCATGTGGGTTTATTCGAAAGTCCCCTCAGCTGAATAAAATCGCCTAGCGACAGTCAGATCCCTAAGTACGTTGCACTGCATATTTTGTGACAGAAGACAGACGTCAGGCGATGACAGTAAACGGAGATCTGGTGTTGATGGACTTGGAAAACACTTTGTATACTGCTCCATAAGAAAGCCTACTTGGCTAAGTCACGGGTGCTAAACGCACACCACATGACATATGAATGCTGGCCCTTTGAATGTTACCCACAACTTACACCATTGCTATGGCTGCAAACATGCAATTTCATTCAGCCAAGGAAAAACCCCATGCATAGAAATTAACCTGGATTAAATATTCGTTACGCAATCACAATAGAATGAGGTAAGCGAATGTTATAGTTTACCAAGTGTAAATATGAGTAAAGAAAGTACCTTTAGGGCTTAGGGGTGCAAACAGAGGTTTTCCACACCAAAGAAAAGAATCCCAGAAAGGATTTCTCCAAGACGTATCCAATGCGTTTGATGACCAAACAGCCTCTTGTTCTGAATGGCAAAGCTGGCTATAATGTTAAGTGGAATTCCTCAAGAGTCTTGGACTACTTTCGTCCGTTGGTATGTACGTGTCTGCGTGTGTGTGGAGTGATTAGAGTCACGGGCCTGCGACGGTGCAGTCCCAAGATCGCGCCCTGATCAAGGCGTGGAAGCTTCGCTAACATGATCGTTACTGTCCCTCTTCAGCAAGAAGACACGGTGTGTAAAATCACGACATTCCCTATGGTTCGGTCTGTGTGTGTGTGTGTTTTACGGGAAGGGGAGCTATGCTCGTGTGTCCCGTCTTCATATATCATTTTATTTAGACTTTTTAAATTCGTGTATTGTTTTTGCACACTCCACTTTCTCATCTAACTTGTTCCAAATGTCTATTACTCTGTGGGGGAAGCTGTTCTTTTTCAGATCTTTTCTACAACTGTCTTTCTTGATTTTCTTTCCGTGTCCTCTTGTATTTCTACTATCCCATTTTATTAGATCCTCTCTACCAATAATTTCTATGCCTTTCATGTGTGTATGTCTTTGTGTGTGTGTGTGTGCACGCGCGCGTGTGTGTGCGCGCGTGTGCGTGCACACACGTATATCGGGAGCCAAAAAGGGAGTCAAGTGATCCAAACAGAAACTGATAACATCAAAACTGACAAATATTTTCCTTTGAATATGTAGGAAAGAAAGGGATAAGCCCCACCATTATGACAATGCATCTTCGACTCGTCAAACACCTAGATTTCTTTAACAGTTTAGTAAATAATTCAACTCGTGTTTAGTCTGGCCGCCGCCATGAAACTTCACTCAAGTAAGGGAAGACCTTTAAAACGCGAGTTTGAACGACCCCACTTTTATTTAAGCTTCACACGTTTTAACCTACCATCCCCCTCCCCTTTATTAGTATGCTCTGCCTTCCCTCGACTCGCTTTGTATTTGGCTCTTGCCTCCCCGCCTCCCTACTGTCGTAGTTCCACGCCCATTTTCCACGCAGACATTCATAAATAACCGTTTGTTGAGTTTTGTTATTTACATAAATTCGTTTCCCCTTTGAAATCGCGTCCCTAACCTTCCCTGTTAGTACCATTAATTTTGAGGAATCCATAGTCACTGAACAAACCTATGTAAACTTTGACAATTACTTTTTATTCTAACTGCCGCCAATGTGTTTTACCTGAGTAGAATTACTTGAGAGCGATAGAGTAGGGGTGGCAACCCAACCTGATTATCGGACCATATACGGGCATGGCAGGGTTCGGTCGTACTACCACTGCTGAGTGAAATTGTCTGGTGTACCAGGAAAAAAATCCACAATACATACTAATGTTTTCCTAATTGTCCCATCCTTCCGCATCCAACTCGTTAACTTCATCAATTACTGAAACCATCATGCATTTTACATGTTTACCCTTTTTTGTAAATAGTTGTTACCCAGACCTACACTGATACTACCTTTTGGGACGACTAAAACATCCTCGAGGCAATTATAGAAACCCTATCAAAGACAACAAATGCTGCGCGACATCAAAGGTGTGTTGCATAATACAATAAATGAATGACCGCATTTTCACATGCTAGTATTTTCCTCGTGGTTTTCCTTTCGCCAGTGACGCTTTCCCACCGACTTTCCATTTCCGTGGTGGACTTTGTACTGCGTATTTTCATTTTCCCTTCTTTTATATCACGCCTCCCTTCTCTATACCCCCCAACACACCCTCTGGGCTTGTCCAACCCTCCCCCCCCCCTACGCTTTCCCGAAATCCCATTGGTCCTCTTGACGCACCTTCCCCCCGAGGGCCTCACCCTACACAATCGCCAGACTACTGCTCGCATAACCTCATACAGCACTCCTCCATGTATCTAAAGTTACCCAGAAATACAGACCACCAATTCCCATATTCAGTTTTTAAAGGTCCACACGAAAGTGCTCGATGTGTCATGTAGTTTGATCTTCCGTATCTAATCATGACCTGTTGGTGGGATGGCCCGCCCTCAGAACCGCCTGTGTCCTCTACAGCTGAAGTTATTGTTCTATATCAAAGCCGTTTCTTAATTTTACTCGTGTTCGCGGCTGTAGTATTCCGATACTACAACGATCGATTGAAGCCCAGCTCTAGCGAGGAAACGTAATTCGAGCCCTATCATTCCACCCATCCTAACCCGTACGCAAGTGGTGTCAAATATATTCAGGTTGTCAACTGAATTTATTCGTAAATAGAGTACTGATCTGTGGGCTATACCTTATTTCAGCCCGTTTAAGTATGATGTTTTTATATAGATTTTGGTTTCCAAAAAGCTATTTCAACTAAGGATAAACGTGCCCGGCCAAACAATTCCTTACGTTTTCATGAAACGTATTGATAAACTGCAATAATGGTACTAGTATCCTTATGCATTTGACGCACACCTCAAAATCAGTGATTTTTTCTATTATTTTCATCTTTATACATGTCAACCCAGTGCATGACATACGGGCTGATCACGATGACAAGACACGTTCACGCCGAAACAGGCGAGGCCACTAAACCACGATATCATCTGTATGACCAATATATATATTTTGTACACACATATTACGCGAGCTTTTCTTTGAACTACACGACAGTCCAACACCAGGTACATCAAAATCAACAGGGACCGGAAGTACATAATGCAAAATGACTTTTCGTCGGCGAAATGTTTTGAAAAACATATTTATGCAGTACTAGAAATTCACACACCCCTCAAACACGTACATTATCCCACTCTCACACTAATACATTATTCACATGCAGATGGACACAAGTAGTAAACAAATACACTGCAGTAAATCCTGGTCTCCTCATAATAATGACGGAAGTTCAGTATTGGTAAGTTTACTTATAAGCTTCTGAATGACAAAGACAACAGCGGGTTGGAAGTGCAGCTCCTCATCCACGTAAAGTAGGTGTTATTGTTGTTGCTGACTTAACAATTCCATGTTGTGTACGAACCCATGGAATTGGCAGAGGAAGTTAAAGTTCCGTGTAGCCATCTCTCTGCTTCCTCCTCCCCTCAACATCATCAGAACACCCATGACCCACTCCTACTCCAATGGCCTCCACTAACAACAGTGATAGTCTTCACTTGTGACATTACCATTACCATATAAGACGGACCATTAGCTATTAATCAAAACACTGTAATCCTCACAATGCATTGTCGAATTCACAGAAATCACACCTTTTTTCTTCTTCGTTGGACTTGCATCCTTTGCAGTAGAAGCCATCGCTGCCTCTGACTAGATCGATAACTCCACGCTTTTCCGCGAGAGGGCAGCACTTCTTTTCAGATATTTTCTAAGATGTTGATGCTCTGGCCTGATTTTCTTTTTAATCACGGTCAGCCACAACACGTGTGATTGTTAGAGACAACTGTGTTTTATTACAGAACCAGATGACACCAATGAAGAACAGCAAGCGTTGTAGTAGATGACGCGGCACGATACGTTACACTCGCAGCAAACTCTTACAGCTGTTCACGAGTGATGCCCAGTACAAACTGCCACACTCCACCGAACACCGACCCACCCCATAGCTAACATCACCACCACCACTGTATCCACCACCTCCGCCACCCCAGCCACCGTCACCACTACAACGCAGACGTATTTACCTTACAGACGAAACCTATCTACACGTGTGCTGGGACGATCTGCAAAGCGGTGCATGTGTACGTGCATGCTTTGGATCCGTCATGCAGACAGACAGAACCAGACATGCTCCCAGTCCGCAATGTCGATCGACTTGTTATGGAGCAGGCGGCTCTGGGGATGATAGGCCGTGGCAGTGCAGCAACTTGTGATACTAGATTAAAGCTCACAGAAGGCCAGCCAAGTCATGGTTGCTGAGTAACTAAAATGATGGCATCCACATTAGAATTTGGCACAGGGTGAAAATGCTAGAATAGTTAAAGCTGGTCAATATTTTCCTAATATGTTTAATGGCTTGTATACTATTCAGTGTAAAATGAAATCCTTAACTGGAATGGAGGCCAGCACCCTAACCCTATGTGTTCAAAGATCTAGGATGAGAGAGATAGAGGTAGAATGTCGAAGTCGACTTCATTGCCTTGTGTATTCGGACTGACGGGGCATGCTCAGGAGCACTATGGAATATGTGTGTGTATGTATATATATATATATATATATATATATATATATATATATAATGTATGTATGTATATATTTATACACATATATATGTGCGTATACATGGTCGAGAACAACTACATACGATGTACCCTAGAATAACAGCGACGTGACTTTGTAGTTATTACTAACTTGCAAGTCGTGTCCTCCTTACTATACTTAGCCAAGACTGGTGGGGATGGCCAAACCATAGACGGAAATAGGCTTCCAGACTATTTCTGCTGGGAAATCAACTCTGAATTTCTTATCTAAAATCTATTGGACAATACTTTGTTTTGTAACATGGTAATCTACATATTTCTAAGGTTACTTTTAGTCACAAAACTGTTGCATCAGCAAACTGGGTAGTAGTGCAGCACTGGGGAGGGCGTGGTGGTGTTTTGGCATCATGCCTGCAGTGAGAGCCATATACTGTACTGTGTACAGACAGCAAGCGCGCACCCACTACCGCATGAATATCACTGTACACTATGTAGATTTCCTTCATTCATCTCAACCTCCTGTTACGAAAAGCAGTTACGATTTTTACATCGCTGGTGGGTTAAGCGAAGTCAGGTTAGGCTAACGAGGAATTAGGTTATGCTAGTTAGGTTGTGTAGTTTGACTACGTTATGGTCTGGATAGAACGAGTCGTCGGGGCAGGAGGAGCGAGGGGCTTCGGCCAACGGAATTATGCATCCCGGCCTTAAATGGCCTGCTGCTTGATCAAGACCACCCAGCTCAGGCCCAGGCGTGACCTTTACCCCCTCAGCTGAATAAAAGCTTCTGGCAGATGTTTGCTACAACAGATCTGTACAGTTCGGGCAATGCGTAGAAGCTACTCGAATAATAAGCTTAATCTCTTCCTAACGGAATGGTATTAATCTTCTTACTCTGGAAACTAAGTTGTTCTATTCAGCTGTGTATGATCTCTTCAGCAGTGAGGAAGTAAGCCTCACCAATCATCCAAGCTTGTATATTGAAAAGTTCCACAGAGCGTGTGTATGAATGTACTAACCTTCTTTTAAACCGATGTGCTTTTAGACCCAACAAAGCATTGGCCACTTTAATTAGTTTTGGACTTGACACTTAATCGGCTTTGAAAGACCTCAGGTTCAAGAGTTAAATATTATCTTGGTTAACTCATGAAAATCCGACTTGAAGATTTCGCTTTGGCAAACGCTAAATAGTTTCATTTCACTATTTTTAAAAACGGAGAGATGTGCAATAGTTTCCTGTGAAATAACCCACGTTTCCAAAACGTGGAACACCGTTTAAGTGTTAGAAAGACGTGCAGTGAAATCTTCCAAATGTATAAAAATAAATAAAAACGAACATCTGCGCCTGTCTCAGAGACAGGACGACGCTCGTATATGACGAACAAGAAAATTCATTCACAAAATAAGATTAAATAAGTTCGCTTTAAGATAAATATATCCATTTATCCCACTGCCTCACCTACACACCCTCTCACATGATGTACACAATAGGCGGGGGCGCCCAACATCTGTTACCACTATCTGGGTGTGCAGGTGATGCAAATCCATCTGCTCAGAAGTGGAGCAAAGTCATCAGTACATTGAGTATATACTATTGTATGCTTATTTGGAATGCACGCGATGGGCCACGTATCCACCGGAGTCTACACCTAGACCAGAGACGCTATGCTGCCCCACACCAGAATCCTGTTCCAGGTTATTGCTTCGAATGGAAATAACATTTGCCATGGCATACAGAACATGAAATTAACTTTATCCATTCATATACGTTAAAGATTGATCTTAAGACAGCTTCTCTGACTTTTAACACGTGTGAAGGCTAAACCGGATTTGAATTGGTCCGGCCATGTACGTACTATCCAGCGTACTGACAGCACCGGCGCCTGAAAAAGTAGTGCCGCAACGCTGACCCATACCATTTAGAGAAACGAATTATAGTTCAAGCCGAACCAAGAAAATAGACGGGAGAGAAGGTGGTCTCGGTGGAAATTGTCACTTTTTCCAAACCTGTTGCCGGTGATCGCCAGACGGTTTTGGCCATGTGGGCAGTTAACAGCCATGGAAAAGTTTTCCAGACCATCTCTTTAAGATATTCTTGAGGTAGTTGATGAAATGTCAGTGGACGTTTTATGTGTGTATATATATATATATATATATATATATATATATATATATATATATATATATATATATATATGACACTTCATATTTCTGTAGACAAGTTTTATTGAAATACCTTTTTAGAAATTAGTTGTTAGAATATTTAGATACATTTTTGTTCAACCGGTACTCATGTGATATTTACGAGTGTCTTGTAGCACATCTGAACAGACTTTCGCAGTTTCAAATGAATCAGATGCTTTAAAGAATTTCTGTCGAGTTTACATACTACTACAAAAATTTAGAGATAAAAGCGGAATAGTAGTGACCAAAATCATACGCAGCAAAGTCAACAGAATCGGAGGCATGATACCCTCGCATTCGTTTAGAAGTGGGTGTCGTAATCCATACTCCTCTCAAATTCCTATCAGTGACGACCTGTTGCGAGAGCCTAAATGTGCATAGGTGACGATTTCGGCCTGGGTTAAGTTCTTTACCAGCATCTCATGCGTGGGTAGCAAACCCACCCATTCCGTTACACTGAAATACGTTCACATACACATGCAACCTTTGTGAATGATATGTACCCACGGCCTTCTCTCTTTAGAAGCGGGATGGCTGAGTCAAATCACACACCCACACTGCATGACCCAATCCCATACTAGCAGCTAGGGGAGGATATGAACAAGAAATGGACTACAGACTACACAGAACTGACCACTCGCTCGCGCGGGATCGGTTATTGTGGGAGGGGAAGAGATGTCTGTAGGGAAAAAAAACCGTTATGTTTAAAAGGATGCTATTGCCACTGAGCGCTTTTCAGGGGTATTTGTTAGATTTTATGTCGTGGCTCATGGAGCATGGGCAAGAGACTTGGACCATACATTTGAACATTTCGCCAACATTGACGAACATTTTCCACCAAGAGAAAGGATATTTTTCTTTTTCTAGATGAATTTATGTGGCTTACTGGCTTATCTGTAAAAAGCACCGGTGATATTCATTGGTACAACAGTATAACCAGTGAAGATTGTGAAATTCTACTTTCTAGTGGTAGAAAGTGTGTACAAGCGCTGACGAAAGGTTTTAAAAGTACGGTCCTTAGACTTCAAGGTTTGGTGGGAACAAGAAATAAGAAATTGGAATGGTGTACCTCGGACTGGTCAACTCCCGAATACCGAAAAGAGCAATATGTATGATTGGCAAATGTCAGCGTAGACTTCAGCTATTCAGTGACGATTTTTTTAATGGATACAAAAAATATATATTACAAACTATTATTTCGAATATACCACAATAATATAGAGTCCACACAAGGAAAAAATTATTAATTTGATAGGACTCAAAAAACAATCACCAAACAGCTATCATGCTCACAGCATATATGGGCTTAAGAATTGGTTCCCTTGCAATTTTTGTTTATTTTTCCAACTACTTTCTCACCTGTGGACCCTTACAAGGGAAATTATTTATCTGGGCCAGATGAATGCATTCATGTCACAAAACCTGAATTGTTATGCAGATTAAGCTGCATGTAAAAGAAAAAAAAAAGTAAGACATTCGGATTACCTCGCATAAGAATGTGTTTTAGAGCACAATACATTAGCAAAACTACTTAAGATTCTTTTATTTATTCTCTGGATTAGAGAATGGTCATACCATCCAAGAAAAACAAATAGGAAAGATATGATCACGCGACAGAAGTATTCGTGGCAAAAAATTCCAACAAAACGTTGCATACAGAAAGTTGACAAGGTTGACTTTCCCAGGTTATCTGCTGATCTTGATGTTTTCGTGGCGACAATTTCTTTTTCGGTGACGCAAAAATTTCTGACAAACCAAGTTGATTATTGTCATGTCAACACTCTGTACGAGAGGTTTTGTATGTTTGTTTAGTCGTAACGTTTTATATATATATATATATATATATATATATATATATATGCAGAAACCTCAGCTTACCGCAAGGTATGAACGCGAACCACAAGATAAAAATATAATGAAATGACTCATTTCGTTATATTTGTGAATCATTTGACATTATTTTTTGCGGAAAAGGCAGACAATGGTCCGTACAGAACCTTGTTAAATTTCTATAATTGAGTCAAGGTCAGGCTGACTTAAAATATTATATTATTTTATTTTGTGTCGTTGTATCTAATTTTATTATTGTACATTTCTCAACAACTCTGTTTTACTTCAAACCAAAACCAAAACTATTCAAATCGTATTTCACAATAGTAAGAAGAAATTTATAATTTGGTGACAGAAACTAAAACTGAGGATCACAGAATAAAAGATACGTGAGCTTGAGTTTTAACTCTAGAAAATGCAGATATATATGTATATATATATGTATATATATATATATATATATACATATATATATATATATATATATTTATATACATATATATTTACTGGTGCGGAAAACCACAAAAGGAAAATGATAAATTATGCACCGAGCAGTTTTCCGCATACTCAAGAATCACGAGTCTGTGATTTCTCCTACATATTTACTCGCATCAGTATGAAGGAAGTTGCATATAGGATTTCGCTTGCCACAAAGACCTTTAGACTTGAGTGACCTTGAAAAGTCAAAGACAAGGTCAAGCATATCTACAGGATTAACTCAAAAGTGATAACAAATTGATAATGCTTATCATTAATTATCAACAAGTAAGAAGTTGCACATGGCACCTTATAACATTGCTCTTGGATTGATCATTTATTATTAATATGCACTTAAATAATTGATGCCGAGTGAGTTTTTCTGTGTCTGGTACTTGTGTATGTATATATATAATTGTATATATATAACAGTCTTATTTTACACTGGACTGTGTGTGATGGTGCATAATTCGTTTTTCTGCTTTCTCAATAGTCTAGTCACGTACTTTTAACGAAATGCTTCATCAATGGTCCTCTGTAACTGAACAAGAGCACTTTCTTCTCGTCAAGACTGCATTTGGAATGGCGAGTCGGAGCGAAAACAGCTCCGATTATCTCGCCCGGGAACGAGGTAATAATTTTGGTCGAAATTCTGTGTTTGTTTATTTGTTCGCAATAGAAAACGGAAAGATGAGTCGAGTTTGAACTTTCGGGAGAAATGGGTAGTTACCCTTCTCTGACACCACCAAAATTTGGACTTGGTCGACTAAGATAAAAATTAACGAAAATGTAAAAGAAAAAGAAAAACTTTCACAAAATTGTCTGATTTACTTAAAACCAAGACTAAAATTATCTATATCTTATTTCTCGTTTATGATTATATATACATTACGATCATGAAATGTGCATAATTTTGAAGATCTACATACAAAGAGCTTTTTTCTCCTTATAAGAGGGGTAGCCTGATCAGCAGGGTTAAAAGATTTGGGAATCTTGGTTGTCGTTTCACAAAAATTACCGGGCAAGGTTTGGTGTACCTGGCACCATTAATTTATTCTGTTCTGTCTGCATCTCGTTCAACAAAGTACCAACGAAACTGAAATCAAGAAAGTCTACTAGACATACTATGGTTGGGATCATGGAGGCCAAAGTACGTTGGGTTAATATTTAAAAATATAAAGTAAATATTTAATTTGTTCTTGAGCCTGTTCAAATGTCTAACAGGACAAAGTAAACAACGTCGTTTGCATTACGCAGTGTAAGGAAAAAGTTGAAGAATTATTTCACAGACGATTGTTATTTCTTTATGCTTAATATGTTCCGGTCTTCAAGAAACACAAGATCCTGTACTCTGACTTGGACTCGACAATAAGGGCTGTACCGCACAATGATAGCAAATTTAGTATTTTACACTCTAGCCGAGAGGATTAGAGCGTCGTTATTTGAGGCGATGGTCGAGGGGATGACGGTTCGAATCCTGCCACCGGCGAAGTTGATTCAAGGGCACCGTCCTAGCCTCCCGATATGGGTGAGTTTGTGACGCTAACCATATTACCTCTGTAGGGTGCTAAGGAACTGAACCCCCCTATTACAATCATAGATAACGCCAGATAAGTCCTAATCAAAGACTTTCTAATAAAGAATAGCATAGTTCTCATATACAAAAGAAGGAGACATGGAAGGCTTACTATATGCCGGCGTCATTAACCAATAATTTATGAATGATTTATGCAAAACACAAAGAAATGGCCCGAACTTGTGGAAGTGATACGAAAAACGGATTCGGAGTAGAAGGATCGCGTGTGGCAAGTTAATTACTGTGGCAAAGATAATGAAACTCCGCGGGGAGAATGGGTGGACTGTGTGTATACTGGACCTCAAGAAGGCCTTTGATAAGGTACTTTAGAAGAGACCAAAATGAATGCGCAATGTAAATGGTGGAATTAGAAACAAACTGTGGGAAAGGGGATTTATATATATATATATATATATATATATATATATATATATATGTGTGTGTGTGTGTGTGTGTGTGTGTGTGTGTAGCAGTGACCAAGAGAGGGATTAGTGGAGAGAGATGACTAATGAAACCCCACAGAACTGAAGCCAGTCATGTTCCTTGACTAAAAAACAATCAAATAAATATGTTTGCAAATAATATTGAACTGTAAACGGAAATAACAGGTGATCAGCAGAAATCTTGCAGACAGACATTGTCTGGGCGTAGAGCTGGTGCCAAAATGGCAAATGGAATTTGACACCAGTAATTACTATAGTTCGACAACAACATACCAAATAATAATAATAAGTTTATTTTGGCATTGAATCAATATACAGAGGAGAGGAACTTAGAAACATACTGTAGATATCGAAAACGATTATATTATTGGGATAGGTAGTACCAGCACAGACACGGCCTGACAACAGACTCCCATAAGCTCAGAGGCAACCCTCATGCAACACTGCCCTACACTCGACCCTTCCAGACAGAAACACAAAACATCTTCATTGAGCGACTATAGGTGGCGGAACACAACGCATTTCTCGCTAGCCTGCTGCTTGCTTTTGCTTCTTCGTTTGAGTAGAAACGACTTCGGTTACGATCTTTTGTTTTTCAAATTTCCAAACGTCAATTTACTCTCTTGCGTCCTATAGTCAAAAGCTGAATGACGAACTACGAGAAGTTAAACCTATACGAATGCTAGACATATTGTTTAAATGTTCTTACGGAAGTCTAGAATATTGTATTCGAAGTGGTCTGTACTCAAACGAAGTAGCAAAGGCAGGTAGCATGCTAGCCTGGTGGGCCGACTCTGTGGTCGTGGCCGGTTTCCTTGAGGTCGCGGGTCTCCTGCAAGAGAGATCCGTGGCAACGGATTAATTGACTGTCGCCAATAAGACTGACCCAATTGAACACAATGGCGATATAGGTAGAAACGTTATATACGTGTAGGTCAGATATCAGAAAAACGTTTAACTTTTTGTATGCACTTGGTCAAGGCACTTTTCGAACGTTTCGTAAGACCCAGTTTCGGGTATTCAATGGTGATGTGGAATGCTACATCTGAAAATAAAGGTTTTGAGCAAGCTTGAAAAGTCCAACGAAATATCACAAGGAGAATCCCATAGTTACAGTAACCGAGATACAAGGAATAAATAAAAAAAATATCTAGAAATAAGAGATATTATCACTGGGGGAAATATAAATAAAGTGAGAGTTATGATCACTATAAATGGGCTACGGAGAAAGAACTCGCACAGAAAACTAAACTAAAGACTTAAGTGGGAAGAACGGTTGGTCGCATTCTGACTACAGAACGCCCGAGGAAAAGAAAGATGTGAAGAGACGCATCTTCCTAAATGGAATAATAGAGCGGTAGAATAAATTGGCTGCACACTCTTTCAGAAATCATCATGTAACTATGTCCGGTCCTTTTACTCACCACTTGTCCAATTCTTTTTGTCTTTTATACGACCTCAGTTGACTCTATCTAGTTATTCACGTTTTCTATATTTTCTCTTGTGCCTTTGTTTATCGTATCTCTCCATCTACGACCTCAGTTTACACTATTTAGTTTTTCACGTTTTTTATAATTTCCCCTGCGCCTTAGTTTATTATATCTCTTCATCAACCCTTGATATTTGGATTTTGTTCTTTATTTTGATTTTTGTTGATGTCTGCATATCACATATTCTTTAGTTCACTATTTAAGTTTAGTTTATTATATCTCTTCATCAACCCTTGATATTTGGATTTTGTTCTTTATTTTGATTTTTGTTGATGTCTGCATATCACATATTCTTTAGTTCACTATTTAAGTTTCGCAGATTTTGGCTTCCTCCTTGCCTTTGTGCATTAAATATAATTTTCTTTATATTCTACCCGTATGGGGGATTGCCTGCATGTTTCATTCTGTTAACATTTTAGGGACTTAAGTAGCTCCCCATACGGACCACAGTCACCAACATTATTTTGTGATCAGAGAATACTGATCACCTTAAAATTCTGAACTACCTCCCAGTACTGCTACTCTCTTTGAATCTCTCTTGTACCAAATTGATTATTTCGCCTCTTTTAGTGTGACATTTTCATCAAGGATAGAACCACGGGCCTAATCGTACAAAAAATACCCCCAGTGTCCTTTTACCATCAATTCCAAACCAGATCCTTCTCTCTTCTTTTTCAAGAGTTGTGTGTGTGTGAGCGCGCGCCTGTGTGTGTGTGTGTACCCAATTGTATCTACCTAATTATAGCGTACAGGAAGGGAGCTATGTTTCGTGGGTTCCTGTGTCTTATTCTCCACTGAACATATCTCGTTTTTAATTCATGTATGGTACCACCTTTTGCTATATCACCCACTATGTTAATTCTGGAGCTTAAGCATCTGGATGGAAAACTATTTTTCTACGCCCTTCAGATATGCGGTTTTACTTTTCTTCTTCGCTTCTTCTTCTTCTTCTTCGCTTCTTCTTCTTCTTCGCTTCCTCTTCTTCTGCGCTGCTCCTTCGCTTCTTCTTCTTCTTATTATTATTATTATTATTCTCTTTCTCCTTCATCTTCTTCATTTTCATTTTCTCCACCTCCTTCATCTTCTTCATATTCTTCTCCTTCTTCTTCTTCTTCATCTTTTTTTCTTCTTTTTTCTAATTTTCTTCTTGTTTGTGACCATGGCCTCTGTCACCTTTGTCCACGCCCTTCAGTGATCTGAACGCCTGAATCAATTCGTTTCCTTCACTTCATTCGTTTAAAGATGGCAGGTCTAGGGCTTCTAGTCTCTCCTAGTATGATGACAATTCTCAATATTCCCTTGTGAATACATGGCGCACCCCTTCTGGAGAAATATCAATCAGGCTAACCACTGGCTTGTATCACGCAATCATTTATGGACAAAAAAATAATATGCCTATCTTCCAAAACATGTCGTCCATGTACTTATTCGTTTCACATAAGCTTTTAATTGTTTATTCATTTCGGTTATTCATGTATCTATTCGTTTATTTTATTGTTTAGTGGTTTATCAATTTATTTTATATTTACTTTTTTCAACTCGAACGCCTATGACCTTCGGCAGCATTCGCTATTTACATTCCTATCACCGGTACGCGTCTCGAGACTTCCCGCCTTAGTCGTCTGCATTCGCCCTACCGGACAAACACTGCCTGGATCTCACGAAAGTATTCCTCCGCGTGTTTACACAAACAAAATAATCTAACGGTCCTCTACGAACTGAACTCGAGTCCTATGATCATGAGAGGCATAGGTGCGCAGCCCACCAGTCATACACTAAAGAAGAACGGCCCAGGCCACCACACAACTGTTTATGTGAAGAGCATTAATTTCTTTACCGACCATTTTGTCTCCAGATTGTAAAATTAAATATTCGTCCATCCAAACAGAGCCCAAAGCGTCACAGTATTGCAGGTCTCAAGCAATTATGGAAGGACTTGTATATTTTGGTGATGCCAACACTAGCATAAGGAGAGAAAAAATAAGGCACAACTCCGATTATGTTTTGGCTAAGAAAAGGTAACTTTATTCAGTTAACGATGTAAAATATAGGGCTTAAGATTTATTCTAACCTCATCCAAAAGGCGCCCTTCATAATTCTTATTCTAATTAATTTTCCAACAATTTTATTATTTTCACAGTTGGGCCCTAAGGCGAAGAGATTAAGATTAAATTCCAATGATTGTCTCAACCATTTCTTCGGTAATACACATACATATACTAAAGGCTTTTTTCCCCTTTACAAGGGAGGTCGCCAGCTGATTTCATCTCTGGATCTCAATGGGTTAAGTTATATCAATATTATGGAACAAATCAGTAGTAACAACGATGTAATCAAAACCCTCCGGGATCTGAGTGGAGGAGTGATATCGCTTGGGAATCATTCTCAGAGGGACCAGAGTTCAAAGCTCGCGACGACCGGGCCTAATCGTTTATATAAATAATTCTTCGACTCCTTGTTGCTGTTTTCGTGTTTTTATTCTGGCGAGAGCCAAACTATTTACTCACTTCAGGAAGATCTCTGGTCCTAAACTTGCTTGTGAATTTGTTGTACGAATTCAACGTAGAACACATATTGTCCAAAAAAGTTAGGACACAGTCAAATGCATAAGTCAAGCTAGTAAGAAGTCTTACCAAAATGTCAAGTAAAATCTGATCAACTCTTCCAATCCCAATGAAAATATGTAATTATTTTGGCTTCTGGCAGGTGATTTTATTCATCCATTCATTTTATTCACCCCCTCTAACAGTGATTAAACATTATACCTTCATTCCCGCCCTTAGTGACAGACAGAAACCCATAAAGCTTCTCGCTACCGTTAGACGGGTGTCTCGCCAGCCACCACTGCTAACAAGTAATATTTTTGGACCACTTTAACTTCCACTTTGTTCAGGGAAAATGTGACGAAATATTGTCTGTGTAAGGACTAGTCACCTTTGTCAACCTCTATATTTACTGCGCATCCGCTAAATATCCTGCTTCCTGTCGTATTTGATCGGGATGAAAATATCACACCAGACCCCAGCGAGGACAGCCGGGAACCTTTGACCAACATGTATTAGCCCAAGTCAGCGTTTCTCAAGCAGGGTTCCCCGGAACCCTAAGGTTCCGTAAAAGGTCCTTAAGGGTTCCGCGAGAACAAGTGAGATAAGATAATGCACTTTTGATTTTTGTATTTAATTTTATATACGTAATATAGTTAAACACGCACGACATATTCTTGGTTATTGTAATAATGTAATATAGACATCATCCTATCTAGCCTATTATCACGATGAAAATAAAATGAGAAAGATATGGTATATGTTTTTTTTTTTTTTTTTTTTTTTTGCGCAGGGGTTCCTTGAGACATGCAATTTATTTTAAAGGTTACGCAAGGGTAAAAAGGTTGAGAAACGCTGGCCCAAATGAACGTAACTCCAACAATATCACACGGATAGCTTGGCTATGGGACCAAACAGACTGTACCTCACTGAAAAGGGACATTGCATCTGTCTCTTGAAATAACTTCGTCCTAGATGAGGTCCGTCAAAATAGATAAATAAAGGGCCACTTCCTTGAGTTACATACAAACTCACGAGCCTACATCCCCAGGCCAGCTGACTACCCATGATTTTGGTACAGATGACATATCTATGCAGACCTCTAAACACAAGAACGGGCGCAAATTTAAAAGTAACCTTACTCAACGAAGTAGAAACATCCACTGGAACGTTAGTAAAAAGGCGACTACCACTACTAGACGGGCAAAGGCACTGTGATCTATAGCAGTTCCCACAAATGAGTGAGATTTTTTCCACAAATTCCCGCAAGGAAATCTGGATTTCCATGTTTTTCCCACAAAAAAAGGAATTCTTATATACACAAATATGTTCATTGCAACATATAATTCTTCATATGTCCATACCATGTGAGCAAGTTTCTCTAACAAATATGTGGAAATTTCCCGCAAAATGGCATCCCTGGGCAAATGTATACTGACAAGCCACACCGTATGCTGCCCGGGTCTAGAATAGGAAGAAAGACGAGGTGAGACGATGTTGAAAACAAAACGAGTAATCGCCGAGCATGATAACATCCCTTGGTATAACAAACCAATGAAAAGTATTTACTGCCTAGCAGGATAATCAGTAGCAAAATCACGGTTGCCGGTTCTGTCAAAACATGGGAAGGTTCCTCCAAGAAACCAACACCACGAAAGCAACAGGGCCAGCCTGTTTACGAAAACTCTCACATCCCTCTTCCAAACATGGAATCAGGCGAGAGTAGTCCGAATACACAAGAAACTTTCCTGGACTGATCACTGCTTACTCCATCTTGCTCCTCCACCATCAGCAAGCCTCTCAAGAGTACCAAATGATGAGTTTAACGTCACAAGCACCCCAATCCATATCGGATGGCCAGGGCAGTGCCCCTAGTATAGGATGTTGCAGTGTAGAATTTAGTATTCTTGGTTCAACTTCGCCGGTGGATGGGTACGAACCGCCATCCCCTTGACCTTCGCAGCAAGTAACAACGCCCTAAGCCGCTCGGCCAGCGAATAACGATTATTAAACAAATTTACCTGTACTTTACACGGACACAACTTTATATTCAGGAAGTCGTTTGTGTTCCGGCCCATGTGGTGGACGACTTCCCGCCTAACCAAAGAATGGAAGCATGCATTATGCACAGGCTTAGGATGTTGTGATCGCCCTGGATATAATTGGACTTTTTTTGATCAAGTACGGCATGAAGGACGTATGCCCACGCAAACGGATGCACTTTCACTACAACACACAACAATAAGAGCGAGACCTGAGACATCCGGAAATCAGACAGTGTTTATGTTGAAATCTATTCAAAACCAGGGAACTACAGTATGTGGTAGATAAACTTTCTCCCTGGCTAGACACAGTCGATCGTGATTTCATACTCGCTGATAGGGTTGTTATGAAAAGTGAACTCTGTATCTGGTTTTCTATTCTTGAAGTAAGCTTTGACGTGGATTGGTCTTTCACGTTTGACTCCATGTAGGCTACGTTGATATCGTCTAGATCGTGTTACATTTGCATTTTTCATCTTTTATTCTCATAAAATTTGTGTAATCTACAAACGTGTTGATGTAGCTTGTACCTTCCATCATATCATATATGGATATGAAGAAAATTACAAGTGCCAAAACCGACTCTGTTGGTCTCCGCCTATATAGGCCCTTCCCGTATCCATTCTGATATCTCGTCCTTCACTACTGTTCTCGTGTACCGGTGTGTGTTTGTACACACAGACACACACACACACACACACACACACATATATATATATATATATATATATATATATATATATATATATATATATATATATATATACAAATAATTTCGGACAGTCGCCTCGGGGTTCGAACCGAGGCCTCGCTTGACGCCAGTAATGTTTCCGCCGTCACTTCAGGTATATATATATATATTTAGCAGCACTATTGATATGAATACTTATTTCTGAAGCCATCATTTGCAACTCGTTCAGTATTACAGTGACCCAGAGCTTTCAACCGAACGAATATGTAAGAATACCCAAGCCAAGCCAAAGCACATAAATTCTAACAGAAGAACGTAAGAATGGAGGAGACTGCAAGAGACCATAAGGTGGCACTGGTGTTGTGAAATCCACCATCCGACCGTTCCCAGTAGGGTTGATCTGCCTCAGCCGATCACAGTTATGTTACCCTGTGACGTCACTACCCTTTGCGCATGCGTTGACCTTCTTATCCTTTGATCACGGCCAAGGCCGGCGGACGCGATTCAAGGAGATCAGAGAAGGTGGGCGGTTAGTGACGTCACTCCGCCGAGGCGTTCTCGACTCCGTCCGACCTTTCTACTGAATGGGTAAAGGAACTCGGTAAGACGTATCGATGAATGAACGAATCAGACTTTAAACAGACAAGTGAGAGAACCAATGTGTAAATGGAAATCAATATCTGTTCACTCGGATTTCTCTGTCTGGAAACCCGCAACCTCACAGGTAGCCAGCAACGGTCTTTGGGAAAAAAAAATACGAACC
>NC_134787.1:63574215-63654215 GCF_046742065.1 Oratosquilla oratoria
AAAGTATGCCAAAATCTGTGTTAGACGTTAACAAAGTTAATATCATTATTATCATTCATATTAGACTTCAAATTCTCAATTTTGAGATGAGACTGTATCCCAAGTGCCCTAAATCAGTCTTGTTCCGCCTTGCGAAATTTCTCTTGGAGCCCTTGAAGAGAACCGTTTCTCTGCCATTCGTATTCAGAGTCTACCAACATCTCCGTCTGTAGTGGAGAAGACTATTGCTCCTCTAATTTTCCACATGAGGAGATCTCACAACCGCCCGGTGGCTTAAAAGAAGACTCACACTAATGCAAGTGATGCAACACTCACAGTATTACAATGGTCCTTAAAAAAAAAAAAAAAAACACTACTCTGGGTCATATCTCTTGCCAATTACCTGATGAGTTGAATCATCATCCTGAACGCGGTATCAGTCGACGTTCGATGATAAGAATTATCTGCATTATAACCGCGGTACTGATTGGATGAGCAGAAAATTAAGCGTCCTAAATGAAGCAATTTTTTTTTCTTTCTGAGAGGTTAGACAATTACCTTTCTCGTTAAATCTCTGGTGACCTTCGTCACATTCTCTTTTGAATAGGAAGAAGGTCACTCATGAGCCCATCATGATGGTCCCTAGATCGAGTCTCCCGACGGCCGGGTTGGTTATTTGAAAGACTTCACCGTTATTTGTTCCATGATAGTTACAAAGGCGAAACGAGTAAAACCCTCGGTCATGTACCACTGTTCATTAGTGGCGCATTCGGGAGCCAGGTGAAACGTAGGATGTCTGATGGCAGTTGGCAGTCACCTTCATTCCTGGATACAAGTTGATATCAGGTTCTGGCTCTTTTGTACGCTCAGTGGTGTAATCTGTAGCGCTGTGGGCTAGTATGATGGTCCCCGGATTGAGTCTCGCGACGACCGGATTGACTGCTTGAAAGAATTCATTGTTACGTGTGATTTGTTCCATGGTAGTTACAACGGAAGCTATCCTTGACTTCGTTACGCTTCCATCCCAAACAGAGATTTTCCCTGACAATTCTGTCCACTCCTTTCATTGTCCTGAACACAGTAATCATATAATTTCTCTCTCTCTCTCTCTCTCTCTCTCTCTCTCTCTCTCTCTCTCTCTCTCTCTCTCACTCACTTTCAACGAGGGGAGATCCACTTTTTCTGCCCTTTCCTAATACGGTCGACCTGCTCGGCCGGAGACCATTTTGGTTGCTGTTTGTATTCTCTCGACCTTGTTTATATTATTTTTGTGTGAGGGCCACAACATTTTTATGTGTGTGTATGTGTGTGTGTTTTTGTGCATTTACTCAACTGCATTTACCCAATCTTAGGCACTACGTTCATGGGGTCCTTTATCTAATCTTCCAAATATCATTAACTGATTTCAAAGTCTTCTCTGGTTCCAGTTGGAGCTGTATCATCTTGAAGACTATTTCAGGAGTCGATGTATCTATATGAAAAACTGTGTTTCTTAACACCCAACTTCAATTTCTTTCAATTTCAATTAACGTTGTGACGCCTACCCATCACTAAGAGAAATTTTCTGTCAATCGTGTCCCTTCAATCGTTCGACCTAAACAACACAATCAACTCACATCTCTCTTCATTCCTTTAATAATGTCAAATCTTAATGCTTTTAGTCTCCCCTCATACGGTTTCTCTACAAGGCTGAGAACCAATTCGGCCGTTGCCTGTTGTCTTCTTTCGATTTAGTTCATTTGAGTCTGTGGGGTCCATACCACTCCCACATACTCTACTCTGGGTCCATACAACTCCTATTTACTCTACTCTAAGGTGAATCAGGTTCTCTATGAATTTTTTCCTCATCTCTTCAGTCATGTACTGATCGGCCACTTTTATGCTCGTTCGCAATCCATATATGTACCTCGCCCACAATCTTGCTTTGTTTGCTAGATGACAAGTTATCCTTGATCAACATTCCTGGATCCTTCTCCTCGTTTACTTTTGTAAGTGACTCACTTCCTATTGAATAATTCATTTATGGCTTATTTCAATATTGTATATATATTTTGTATATATATACATGCTTTTATCCACTCTGTAATCACAGCTGCTGAAGAGGATCACAGATAGTGATCGAAATATGCGGATCTTTTTACTTTCGCTTATTCTTCTCCGAAAGTGGGTCATTAGTATATATATATATATATGTGTGTGTGTGTGTGTGTATGCATATATATATGTGTATATATATGTATATATATAAACACATATATACATATATTTATATACACACATATATATATACACATATATATACATATATATACACATATATATATACATATATATATACATATATATATATATGCATAAATATATATATATACATATATATATACATACATATACATATATATATATATATATATATATATACACACACATATATATATATATATATATACATACATATACATACATATATACATATATATATATACATATATATATAAATATATATATATATATATACACACATATATATATATATACATACATATATATATACATAAATATATATATATATATATATATATACATACATATATATATACATAAATATATATATATACATAAATATATATATATATATATATGTGTGTGTGTGTGTGTGTGTGTGTGTGTGTGTGTGTGTATCAAAGACTACTATTACACAGGACGTGCGCAATCAGATCCCTGGGTCCGCTAGCGGAGGCCATTGCTTTCTTTGTAACCTAACATTTTATATTGGACAAATATATCAAAACTAGAAACCTAACATTGTATATAGGACAAATATATCAACTACTGACTTATTCAATGCAGTGTAAGTTAATATAAACTTTTATAGTGAAATAAGAAACTATTGTTAAGGCACTGTTATGCTTTGAAATGCCAATTTTAGCCGGACTTAACAGGTATTATTGTATGAGGTTAGTGGACACCAGGGTTGGCGATTTTTTTATCTTTAAAAAAAAAAAAAAATCTATTTTTTTTTTATTTAAATCAGATTATTTAATTTCAACAGATTTTGTTTTATAAATTTTATTCATTGTGGGATTGCTATCTGATATGTGATCTGATTGCTAAAGGACATTTTTAGCATATCAATATAAGGAGCAGTGTTATATAGACTTGCCATAAGTATACAAGGAACGGTATAAGCCTACATGTAGAGTATATATCACTGTGCAGCCCACAACAAATTTCAACAAGATTCTTGTTGAAACTTGTTGATGGTAAGCAGCTTCTCACTGAGTCAGTTGCTGTTTTGGAATCAACCAGGAAGTTGCTGTTTTGGAATCAACCAGGAAGTATGTCTTCTGGACCTGGCAGAGTGGTTCCTTCAGGCAGAAAAAATTATCCTGTCTGGAATTATTTTGAAAAACTACCAACAACTTCTGGCAAAGGGTACCGAGTTTTTCAAAATAATTCCAGACAGGATAATTTTTTCTGCCTGAAGGAACCACTCTGCCAGGTCCAGAAGACATCCTTCCTGGTTGATACCAAAGCAGCAACTGACTCAGTGAGAAGATGCTCACTATTAACAAGTTTCAACAAGAATCTTGTTGAAACTTGTTGTGGGCTGCACAGTAATATATACATGTAGGCTTATACCGTTCCTTGTATACTTGTGGCAAGTCTATATAACACTGCTCCTTATATTGATATGCTAATATATATATATATATATATATACATAAATATATATATATATATATATATAAATAAATATATATATATATACATAAATATATATATGTACATAAATATATATATATATATATATATATATATATACATAAATATATATATATATACATATATATATATATATATATATGTATATATATATATATATTTATGTATATATACATATATATATACATATGTATATGTGTATATACATAAATATATATGTATATACAAATATATATATACATAAATATATATGTATATACATAAATATGTATACATATGTATACATAAATATGCATATACATAAATATATACACACATAAATATATATATATATATATATATATATATATACATATATATTTATGTGTATATGTATATATATATGTATATATATATATATATATATATACATATATTCATGAATATATATATATATATATATATACATATATATATATATATATATAATATACATAAATATATATATATATAATATAAATATATATATATATATAATATACATTATATATATATATATATACATATATATATACGTATATATATACATATATATACATATATACGTATATATATATATACATAAATATATATATATATATATACGTATATATATATATATACGTATATATATATATATATATATACTATATATATATACATAAATATATATATACATATATATATATATATACATAAATATATATATACAATATACATAAATATTTATATATAATATACATTATATATATATATATATACGTATATATATATATATATACATATATATATATATATATACATTAATGTATATATACATAAATATTATATATATATATATATATACGTATATATATATATATATATATATACGTATATATATATATATATATATATATATATATATATATATATATATATGTGTACTACTACCATGTATATCTTCCACTGTTCTCATGATCTTTACCTTGTCTGCAAAAATAAACAAATATATAATTTGTTGTAGGTCGTACCTTCTATCATGTATTTTAGTTAAAGGGCATTACAAATCCCAGTTCTGATCTTTACATGCTCCCGCTTGTTACTAGAATTTTGACATCCTTTACTATTGTACTCGTACCCCCTTCCTTCAGGAAATGTTTCATGCAATCAAATAATTTACTTCTAAGTCCTCAAGTAGGCTCCGATTTTATTTATTAGTAATCGAATGCGAAGTACCTTGTCGAAAGTTATCTCCACATCCAAGTACATACAATCCACCCAGCCCCCTCTTGTAGTACATCATTCGATCCTGTATGAAAGCTTAATAGATTCGACATACATGATCTTCCTGCTTTGAAACCAAATTGATCGTCAGTCAAAATGTTCATCTCTTCAAGATACTAAACTACCGATCTTTCACAGTTCTTTCCGTTTTATCATAATGTTGGTCAGGAACAACGGTACCATGTTGACCATCTTCCAGTCTTGTAGTATTATTCCTTCTTTTGTTGATCATGAAATTAGGCTATGAATTTTGTTTACCAATTGTTCCTTGCACACTTTAAGAATCCAATTTGAGATCACACAAGGCCCTGGGGCCGAAACTATAAAAGATCGTACCCCCTAAGTCTAGACATAAATCTTCAAAATGGCGGAGATTTTACCTAAATCCTTATGCCGGCGACCTAAATGCTAATGTCGAGACATTCTAGAGATATGCATTTAGGTCGCCGACATAAGGATTTAGGTCAAAATTTCCGCCATTTTGAAGATTTATGTCCAAACTTGGGGGTTAGGATCTTTTATAAATTCGGCCCCTGGGGCTTTTCTCACATCGAGTATTATCAACAGTGCGTACAGAAACCTAACCGTCGCACAGCCCAGTCCCACTTCATCCCCCCCCCCCTACCCACCCCACTCCCTCCAGGGTCCCGAAGCGCCTCACACTGCAGCACTGTAATAGTATATGATGGGTCTACTTTTTGTCTACTTCATCTCTGACAAGTGATTCCCTTTTATATACTTTCGCCACTCCTTGTTCCAGTCTCCCATGTTCTTCTCTTTTCTCCTGATCCATGATTTCTCTCAGATTTATCATAAGAACATAAGAATGAAGGAGACTGCAAGAGACCATAAGGCCTACACTAGGCATCTCCGTATCCATCACCACCTGTCATCCCCATCCATAAAGTTGTCAAATCGTTTCTTAAAACAACTGATAGTTTCAGCGCTTACTACATGGTTACTAAGTTTATTCCATTCGTCGACCATCCTATTAGTAAACCAATTCTTGCCTATTTCCTTTTTAGATCTAAATTTGTCCAGTTTATAACCATTACTGCGAGTCCTGCCCTGTTGTTTTAAAATGATGACCTTATTTGCATCACCGCTTACTTCCCTTTAGTAATAATCCTTCCTGTGCCGCTGTCATTTCGGCAACTTTTCCCCCCATTTGACTTTACTTTTGTAATTTCCTTGGTAATGAGATTTGTTCTCATAAAAGTGCCATTTCCTCTTTCAGTTATCCAGTCTCTGATTTCTGAGCAAAACTAATGGTTTGTTCTAATTAAGCTTGTGTAACAAATCTCGAAATCTAGATTCATGAAGTAAAAGCAATTATCTCCAAACATGGAAACCCACAAAAAAAACACACACTTATTAACTATATTTCCACTGTGTGTGATTCACCATGGTTCAAGGTCTTTTGGATCACGTGTTGGACTCGTGATCGACAGCTGTTACCCTCCCGGAAGAGAGCTCAGAGCTCATATATAACCGATCTATGGGTAATGCTGTGACCTTACACTCACACACACCCAACTCCCCGCCCACGAGAGTTGGGGTAACGACTCGCAGCGCAACGATTTTGTGTGTGTGTGTGTATGTGTGTGTTGTTCTTATCACGAGGCATTCGTGGTTTATAATTATTTTTCCTCTTTTCGTTTATATAAAAAAGAATAATGTCGCCATCGTTTCCACACTCGTTACCACCATCCAAGCTCTATCGCATGAAGTCCCCGTATGGAATACTGACAGCATATTTTATACAGTCGATATTTTAGGAACCTTAATGACATCCTAGGACTGGAGACTAATCTACACTAGAAAAAAAAGAAAGCACATGAATAACATAAGATAACATGAAATAAACAAACTAATCAATCAAACAGAATGAAGATAATTTTTAACATCTAACCCTCTATTCTTTTACCAGCTAAACATCTACTTAAAAATTTACCACCTGACATCTCTGGTGCAAAATTGTCCCAAAACAGGAAGCGCTGCTTATTGCTGAAGAGGTAGCTACAAGTTCCCTCGTAGTGCGGTCCGTATACTTACTGTGTAAACGCGGATCATAAGTTCAACCTGTGGAATACTAGACTACGTAATAGCGACACACGGACAGACTGGGAGAACACGCATAGAGGACAATTGCAGAAACAAGGCCGCAACAACGCAGCCAGACAGACACAAAAGACGGAAGACCAGAAGCCGGTAGCAACTACAGGCAGCTGAGAGTTTTTCTGGGGGGAGCTACGTGGGGTCTGAACACAGCTATGTTCACATCAAATCAGACTAAGCCACGCCACGCCACACCGTGGAGGATGAGGAGGATGGAGGGTAGGAGATGCGTCTCGCCACACGGTGGTACATACGTAAAGTGGAGTGGAGGGAGGGAGCATCTGCCACCTGCAGCACAGTCGACAAAGGCACAGTGGTCGTTTCTGCGTTTGTTTCTGACAATGACGAAGCACTGTGACACTTGGGTGGGCTGGACTGCTTTGGAGTCCCCGAGGCCTCGGGGGACAGCGAAGGTCCTTGGGACGATTTCAGGGCAGACCTCGTTGGCCCAGAGCCTTGTTGCTCCTGCTGCTGCTGCTGTTGTTGTTGATGCTGTTGCTGCTCCTGCTGTTCTGCAGGGCCGTAAGGAGTTGACGCTTTCCGTCGACCAAAACAACCTGGAAGGAATATAACCTAATGTCGGGCAGTCAAGTGCAACAGACCTCCACGCTAACGTTACATACAGACTTGTGCCGAGTACCAAGTACCAGAGGAGGGAAAAATAATTAAGAAAAACAGTAATAAATTTTCAAACCACTTTCAAACTAGAAAACATTCTACTAAATAATATAAATTTATAAACAAATGGTTAGATGATGCATCGACGTGAATCGAAGTATTGCTTCCTTCCAAGGCTGATAACTACAGTACCTGTGTGATAATGAGCCACAGTTCCATCACTGTGATTAGAGGCTGTGACGACACAGGCCCAGACCTTCTCTTCCAACTCTGAGGATCACCTTTTTGGCAAGCTCCCAGGGAGAGACCCCATCTCTCCTTTTTTTTTTTTTTTTTTTTAGCGATCCCTTATGGGCCGAATCCACTAAGATCCATCTTTCGGGGATCGCCCTATTGGCAAGCTCCCAGGCAGACACCCCCTCCCCCCATATCCTTTTTTTTTTTTTGCGATTCCGTATGGGCCTAATCCACTGGGAGCCATCTTTCGGAGATGACCCTTTTGGCAAGCTCCCAGGCAAACTCCCGACCATCCACGAGCATCGTCATTGTCCAAAAGGCGAACCGTGTGATCATAGTGCTTTCGACGGCTCATGGTGACACGATAAGCTACTTGCTTCCAAAACTGGGCGCGTTCCTCAGTGCGTTCCTATGTGCGTTCCTGGGTGTGTACCGCTTTAGTTTGGCCGCGGTTAGCGTTCCCAAGCTATCAAAACAATATAGGTGCCGGTAGAGTACGTGTCCTACGATTTTTTTTCTTTGGTATAGTATGTGGTTTACCGGACTTTTATTTCGATATGAACCCGTCTCTAAGTTTTTGTAGTTTGGGAGCGCTAACCGCGGCCAAACTATAGCGGAACGCATCGAGGAACGAGCCCAGCTCTGCTTGCTTCATGTCTCTGCCACCACCTAGTTCCTGGTTTGACACCTGATCGCCCATAACGGTCCCAACACGGATCTCCGCAGAGGAGACTGCAAGAGACCATAAGGCCAACACTAGGCAGTTCTATATACCTAACCACCTGTCATCCCAATCCTTAAAATTATCGGATGTTCTCTTAAAACAACTTAATTGTTTCAACACTCGTTGACCACTCTGTTGGCAAAAACCTTTCTTCCCTATTTCATTCTTAAACCTTCTTAATATGATGACCTTGCCTACATCACCCTTGTTAAAGCCCTTGACCCATTTAAAAACCTCTATTAGATCACCCTGCACCCTTCGTCTTTCCGGATAGTGTAAGTTAAGGTGATCAAACCTGTCTTCGTATGGTAAGTTTCTAAGCCCTTGTATAATTTTGGTCCAAGTCTCACACCCATATTGTAAGACGGGTGTGAAGAATGACAAACAAGGTCATCATATTAAAACAACAGGGCAGGACTCGCAGTAATGAATTTAAACTGGACAAATTTAAATTTAAGAAGGAAATAGGCAAGAATTGGTTTACTAATAGGGTGGTCAACGAATAGAATAGACTTAGTAAACATGTAGTGAGCGCTGAAACTATCAGTTGTTTTAAGAAACTGTTAGACAACTTTATGGATGGGGATGAGAGGTGGTGATGGATACGGAACTACCTAGTGTAGGCCTTATGGTCTCTTGCAGTCTCCTTCATTCTTATGTTATATTCAAGTGTCCTATGTACACGGACCTAGTCCTAGTGCACAGGTATAACCAAATAGCTCGCTCGTGACTATCTAAATCACCGTAGGCCATTTCAAGACTTTAACCTTGAAGGTATGAACACCGTGATACGTGGATTTTGCTACCAATGTGGGCGATTCTTTCTAAGGCAGCGTCTCTCAACCTTTTTACCCTTGCGTAACCTTTAGAATAAATTGCATATATCAAGGAACCCCTACAAAAAAAAAAAAAAAAAAAAAAAACATAGCTTTATCATTTTATTTTCATCGTAATAATAGGTTAGATAGGATGATGTCTATATTACATTATTACAATAACCAAGAATAATTCGTGCGTGTTTACTTATATTACATATATGAGATTAAATAAAAAATCCAAAGTGCACTAGCTTATCTCACTTGTTCTCGCGGAACCCTTAGGGACCTTTTGCGGAACCTTAGGGTTCCGGGGAACCCTGGTCGGTCGAGAAACGCGGTTCTAAGGTCTCCACAATTCCTTCTACCAACAACAAGCAGCCCTCCGCTTTCGTTCAAATAAGCCCCAAACGCGTGACCATGGATCTCGGCCCTTCAACGATCGAGGGTCCCCGTCAGGTTAAATGGGGTTAGCCTAAATAAAATCATTTGACGTTACCCTGAATACTATTCTATCCGGGACACTGGCCGCTGATAGGTCAAACGAGATTACTTTAACCTTTCGAAGCCCAAGATTAAAGGGATACTGGCGCTTAGAAGTTAACTCTTGTTTAGAATCGTCCCACTAAAACATCTTTATGTCTTTCACGCCCAGGAGCCGTCTCTCCGCTGAATTACAACGTACGAATGACGACGTTATTAAGAACGAATCTTGCAACCCATGAATGACCTGTGGCGGCGCTGAGGTGAATAAGATTTCTGGTGTCTGGCAGAACAAAACATCTAACAATTGAACACTCGCACATCCATTTTAAACTGAGGTACATCATCTAACATTTGCCAGAAGCCAATTTTTAGTCGTTGAATTCCCACAAGTATCTTCACAGTTGAATTAAATCCCTCGACGGTGACAAAACATCTTTAGACCTTGAACATCTAGACCAGCGTTTCTCAACCAAGGTTCCCCGGAACCCTAAGGTTCCGCAAAAGGTCCCTAAGGGTTCCGCGAGAACAAGGGGGATAAGCTAATGCACTTTTGATTTTTTATTTAATTTCGTATGCGCACGACATATTCTTGGTTATTGTAATAATGTAATATAGACATCATCCTATCTAACCTATTATTATGATGAAAATAAAATGAGAACTATATGGTATATGTTTTTTGTTTTTGCGCAGGGGTTCCTTGAGACATGGAATTTATTATAAAGGATACGCAAGGGTAAAAAGGTTGAGAAACGCTGATCTAGAGGTTCCGTCTAAAGGTAGCGGTACACTAGGCATTTCTCCCTAGCATGCTATTCGATTTTGCTGCTTCGTTTGAATAGGAATGACTTCGGTTACGACCTTTTGTTTTTCAAAATTCCAAATGTCAAATTATTCTTGCCATGGCCTGAATGACGAAACAAGAAAAGTTAAACCTATACGAATGTTAGACACGTTACTGATATGTATTTATGAAGTCTAGGATATTCAGTCTGATTTCTGAGCAAGACTAATGGTTTGTTCTAATTAGACACATTGATATGTTCTTATGAAGTCTAGGATATTATCACCGAAGTAGTTTCTACTCAAACGCAATAGCAAAAGCAAGTAGCATGCTAGCCAAGTTTACCTCCACCTGTTATCACCCCTTCCAGGTCCAGCGTGCACACGCGCTTGCACACGCATATAGAGCAAGCAGAACACCAACGTCTTCAGAACAACTCTCAAGATCTTCTCCATTGCCACGGATCCTCCTAAGGGACAATCTATTGTTTCTAGTGACCCGTGAACAAAATCGTCTATTGCTAGTCAGAACAAAATGTTTAGTGGGGACTCTAGACACTGACAACTTAAGAGGCCTTAAGTTATGTTGGCTTCGCCTCCTCATCCAGCGACTTTAATGCGAGTAAGAGAACATCCATCACTTTTTCAAAGTGCAGTGTCCTTGGTAGTAGTAATAGTAGTAGTGGTGGTAGTAGTAGTAGTAGTAGTAGTAGTAGTAGTGGTAGTAGCAGTAATAATAATAATAATAATAATAATAATAATAATGATGATAATAATTATTATTATTTAATAATAGTAACAATAATAGTGATAATAATAATGATAATAATAATAATAATGATAACAATAATAATAATAGTGATAATAATAATAATAATAATAATAATAATAATAATAAAATAAGCCTGTAATCGATGCATGGCCAACTCTGCATCAGCAAGTAGCTACAGTTCTGCTCATCACTCAGACTTTTCCAGTTCTGAAGAGAAACGGAGTAGGGACACAGCCATGCCTCCTTCCAGAATCATCTGGAAAAGCTGGATACACCGCGCTTCTATCATCTGAGTACATGATGCAAATGCAACTAATAACTTCATTCGGAACTTCTCGCAGCCCTGGAATAACCCAGTGGCTATTCAAAGAGTTCAATGTATCTTTGTCGTCGACATGAGCTTTAGTTAGATTCTCTTGGTATTCAAGACGAAGAGCGAAGATACAGCCCGTTGCGGATTTTTTGGACGTGAAGCCAGACAGCTCAAGACACTGGCTTACAAAACAATATCATATTCGCACTAAGAGCACATAAGCACCTTATCAAGAATACTTAGCTGTGTTACCCCTCCGAAGACACTGCAGTCACAGCGTCTACACCCTCACCCTTCTTGACTGGGGTGATTAGCGTTACAGCACCACGAGACCCCGCCTCTGTTTTGCAGGAATTGTACCAGTCCACCGCTGCAAACGCACTGCAAAGGTCGCCCCCGTCCCCTCCAGATTCCAGAAGTTCCCCGCTGATGTCACAGACTTCCTCCAAGTCAATGGCTGCTCTTACTCCAAGGGGTTGCACCACTGAGAATTCCTTGGATCCTACCTTTGATTAACCTCTTGTGCATCCATTAACATATGCCCTCCCTCATTATGGTATATCTACTGAAAGACTCGAGCCAAGAACGAGAAGGCAAATACATGTATATATATATATATATATATATATATATAAATAAATATATATATATATATATATATATATATATACATGCATACATACGTGCATGCATACATATTTGCTGGTTACCACTTAGGAAAAGAAAACTCGAAAACCCCAAATGCTCTTGTGAAATTCACATCTTCAGGGATGTGAATTACACAAAAGCGCTTCGGGACATGTTTCCTTTTCCTAAGTGGTAACCAGCATATTATTGGGTCACGTGCCAGTTTTGCGATTTGTTTCCATACATACATACATACATACACACACACACACATCACTGATGAAAAACATATTAACACGTTTATAAATCACAACTAAAGCCACAGTCGGAACGAAAGAAAAGACTAGAGACAGGGAGTCTGTATATTTCGACTGCAGAGGACTACTGAAGAGGACCGCAGTTAGCAGTCGAAAAATATAGACTCCCCGTCTCCAGTCTTTCCCTCTACTCCGACTGTGGTTTTTGTGATATACACATGTTTATATATATATATATATATATATATATATATGTATATATAAATATATATATAATACATATATATATATATATATATATAATACTGGGGCACAGGTTTTCTCTAAGGCAATTCTGGTTGAAATCAACTGCACTAGTTGCTTTAACAATCTTCAAGACTGTATTCTTTAATCTGGAGAATACTTTCCTATTAGCAACTGAGAGGGACAGGAAGTAGTCATTCATGACTCTCAAAAGAATATACACAGTGTATGCCAACTGATATATTTTTGCATAGTAATAGTATTGAACAACTATTGACTCCACCGAAACTATAGTTTTTCGCCTCGTCGTGAGGCGTCTTCAGGGTGAGGACTGCTTTGTAGGATGCTCTGCTATATTGAAGGTCTTCCAACGAATAATGACCGCTGGTTGGATGGGCGGGCTTATAAGGCTCAGCCTGCCTAGCTCAGACGGAATACTGGCCTCTCATTGGCTGAGAGGTGCAGTATGGGATTTTGTCCGGGAGCCAAGGGGGTGGGATTTTGTCTGGGAGCCAAGGGGGTGGGATTTTGTCTGGGAGCCAAGGGGGTGGGATTTTGTCTGGAAGCCAAGGGGGTGGGATTTTGTCTGGAAGCCAAGGGGGTGGGATTTTGTCTAGGAGCCAAGAGGGTGGGCTTTTGTCTGGGATTCACGAGGGTGGGATTTTGTCTGGGAGTCAAGAGGGTGGGATTTTGTCTGGGAGCCAAGAGGGTGGGATTTTGTCCGGGAGCCAAGGGGGTGGGATTTTGTCTAGAAGCTCTGGCCTGATTTGCTGCTGCTCTGGTTACTGGTCCTAGGCGCTGATTGACAAGCTGGACATGTTCCATAGAAACCAGGGATCAATTTTCCAGCATTTCACTGAAACACACAACATGAAGCCTCCTCTACAGAAGCTGCTAGACCAAACGGACATTCTTCACAAGGAGTCTGCCTTCAGGAAGCTGCAGATTGCAGAAGCAGTATCCATTACTTGCCAGCGCCCTACCATCAACATACAGCAAGCTGCCGATTTTATTCTCCCTTCCGCGCGCCCTGTAAAGAATAACCCCCTCCAGGAACAACAAGCCCTTAGACAGCAGCAGCCCCGCGAACAAATGGAACATGTCCAGCTTGTCAATCAGCGCCTAGTAACCAGAGCAGCAGCAAAATCCCACCCCCTTGGCTTCCAGACAAAATCCCACCCCCTTGGCTCCCAGACAAAATCCCACCCCCTTGGCTCCCGGACAAAATCCCATACTGCACCTCTCAGCCAATGAGAGGCCAGTATTCCGTCTGAGCTAGGCAGGCTGAGCCTTATAAGCCCGCCCATCCAACCAGCGGTCATTATTCGTTGGAAGACCTTCAATATAGCAGAGCATCCTACAAAGCAGTCCTCACCCTGAAGACGCCTCACGACGAGGCGAAAAACTATAGTTTCGGTGGAGTCAATAGTTGTTCAATAGTTGTTCAATACTATTACTATGCAAAAATATATCAGTTGGCATACACTGTGTATATTCTTTTGAGAGTCATGAATGACTACTTCCTGTCCCTCTCAGTTGCTAATAGGAAAGTATTCTCCAGATTAAAGAATACAGTCTTGAAGATTGTTAAAGCAACTAGTGCAGTTGATTTCAACCAGAATATATATATATATATATATATATATATATGTGTGTGTGTGTGTGTGTGTGTGTGTGTGTGTGTACGTACACACCCATCAAAAGCCTTCTCCCCTTATAAAAGGAACGACTGAGTCAAATCATACATCCACCCTTCACCCATCCCACGTCATCCAAAATCCTATTTGTTCCCCTTCCCATTTTAGCTCCTCGCGGATGAGGAGTCATCCCTGGCCCTCACCGAACCCGGAAACTGGCACATTAATGGTCCGACCATCGCTAGGTACAGACGACGTTTGGTGCGGGCTAAAACTTTGAAGCGTTTCGGCCTGCCCAGCGTAGCCCTCAGTCTCCGCTCTGTATGCGAAAGTGTACGAGGAAGTCCACATCAAGCCTCTGTCCATTGTACTACCCAGCATATTTCCGTGATCATTCGTTTGGATGTCTGCGATGATTATCTTAATAGTATTTTCCGTGACTGTGCTGTTGGTTCTCCTGCGGCAGAAGTAGACAGGTTTGCATGTGCCCCGTCAACTACTCGTGTGTTTTGCATTGCATGTACGCTGATTTTAGGTTTACCCGTATGTATGTTTACAGTTTCCCTGGTTCTCAGTCTATCTCTGTCATGTTCTAAGTGAATGACTGTGGTGATGTCTTCAAGGTGGATGCTGTGACATCGGATTGCACCGTCTTAGGTGGACTGCGATCTTCTTCGGAAGGATGGTCGAAGAGGAGTCGATACGAGTAGTGATAAAGCGACTGCAGTTACTATTGGTACTTGTGTATTTGGGAAACTGTAATGTTATAACACATTTGTAAATGTACACTTTAAACCCACTATCGGAGAAATAATATCAGAAGTACAGGAGATCCGTACATTTCGGCTACTAACTGTAATCCTCTTCAGCAGAATGATGAAGAGGAATATAGTAGTCGAAATATACAGTTTTCCTGTACTTCTGATATTATTTTTCCGATACTGGGTTTAAAGTGTACTTTTGTATTTGTATACCATGGTCACTCTTTAAGGGCCGTTGTAGGAGGTCATGGATTTTTTTTTATTTATTTATTTATTTATTTATTTTTTTTTTTTTTTTTTTTTTTTTTTTTTTTTTTAAACATAGTGGGCCTTGTCCGGATACCGAAGGCCAGGCCCAAGGGGTGAGGGTGGTGATTTGTTTTGAAGACAGGTGACAGTGAGGTGAATCAAACGAATCTACCGTTCAACTTGCAGTATCGTCACTTGTATCTATTCTAAGTTATATTCCTGGTAACACAAATTGGTAGCTGGTTATTACAAATTGATATAGGAATGACAGAAGTTAGCACAACTTTATTTTCCTAGTGACACAGGTGCTGCTGAAGTTGGTGTGTTGTATTATTTTACCGTACGACTAGACGTTAGAGTAGTGTTGCCATTCTATGGAAAATCGTCTGCTAAACGGATATAGATGACGCATTTGGTATAATGTCACAAAGCAGATTATTTTCATTTTGTTTATTTGTACAATAGAAACCAGAGAGCCGGTGGGTAAAAAATAAAATAATAATAATAATAATAATAACAATAATAATTATAAAACGTTTTAGTTTTAACAGTTAAAATTTCAAGGGATTAAAAGCACGCTAGTCATTGTTGGAACTCATTATTTATCTAAGAGATTGTATTCTGCTTTTACGTAATACATCATAACTTCTGCTGCCAGACTCAGCTATATCTGGTGTTTTCCAATTCAGTCATATAGATAAGATTTGACCTTCACGTTTCGCTCAAGCCCTAAAGAACTCTATACCTCTCTTGCAAAACCGCATAAACAAAACCGCAGAGTCGGTCCCAAATCTCTACATTACCATCTCCTAGGTGCGATAATGCCCTTAAGGATATAAACACTAGTTATTCACGTCAAAATAACCTTCCTGTCATTCTTCATCCCGCAAGACAAATACCCGCTCAAGGTCATCCTGCACGTAAATCAATTGTATACTTCATTCTTCTCCACCCAGGTCCTCCCAAATCTGCCAGTCACTTCCTCTGTGTGCATTTCCTACTTTGGCATTCATGTCCCCTAACGCCACGACCCTTTCTACTATTTAAATAAGATTTAGTGCACCCGAGTGAAACAAGTTCGCGTCTACAAAACCGCCCCTCTCTCTCCAGCGGTTCAAATCCTTCCGGTGGCGGCATACTAGGCATTTCTCGCCAGCATGCTAATAGCTCGTGCCATTTCGTTTGAGTAGAAACGACTTCGGTTTCGATATTCTAGACTTCCGTAAGAAAATCTCAACAATGTGTCTAACATTCGTATAGGTTTAACTTATCTTCGTCCTTTATTCAGCTTTTCACAACATAACGCAAAGGTATAATTTGACGTTTGGAAAACTGAAAAACAAAAGATGGTAACCGAAGTTGTTATTACTCATAGTAGCAAAAGCAAATAGCATGCTACCGTAGTGTGTCGCCACCTTAAAACGTTTTCTTTGTGGACCATATGGGGACTATCTGTGGAACAGACTAGATAAGGAAATAGTATAAAAAGATAAGAGAGAGATATTATAACCCAGTGTGACCGATAGCAACACAGGAATGGAGTCCATAACTACTACACGAAATATATCAACATACATTCTCACACATCTAACACGAATACAAACACTCAGAAGGCGCTTAAATGAGACCGAAACCGAATCTATAAACACAACTGTTTACTTAATTGTAGTTCACAAAAAACTATCTATACTTGTGAATCCCGTCTCCCTCCATTTGCTTACATGTCTACAACGCGGATGTAAACAAACGTGCCAAGGAATACTGTGAAGGAGAATCGAGTAAAAGATTGGTTGAATAGAAGACGTGAGACAGCAAGAGATGAAGAAAGGAAATAACAAAGGAAGAGTGCAGAAAGAATTCAAAATTACCCAGGAATCTAAAGAGAAGAAAAAATTAACTATGACGAGTATTAACAACGCGGATGTAAACCAAGCTTGCCAAGGAATACTGGGAAGGAGAATCAAGTAAAAGATGGTTGAATAGAAAATGTGAGACAGCAAGAGAAGAAGGAAATAAAAAGAAAGGAAGAATGCAAAAAGAGTTCGAAATTACCCGGGAATCTAAAGAGAAGAAAAAATGAACTATGGCAAGAGTATTTACCATAAACGCAAAGATGAATATAAACTGTTTTATAACGTTTATCAACGGTAAACTGAGACAGGGAGGGAATCGCCAATCTGAAAGTGGGAGTAGATGTCTGTAGAAGCATATGAATAATTATTTAAATACTAGAGTCAGTATACCATTTTACTGAAAATTGTGGTACTGAAATATTCTCTGACATCAATTATCACATGTACTTGATATCTTCAATATCCTTTATACAAAATATTCTTTTTGACAAAGAATAATTTTTGGCAGATATATTCTTTTGGCATCTGAAATATTTGTAATCACAGGGAAAATATAATAACACGGAAAGAGTGAAAATTAAGTCTTGACAACTTTCTGCCATTAACGCAGATGTTAGTGTCTTTATCCGCGTTGGTGCAGACCAGGAGTCGCCATAATACGGCCCGCGGGCCGAATCCGGCCCACGAGCTCAGTTAATCCGGCTCGCCGCAGCACTATACATGTTAATTTTTCCCCTTATTTATTTATTTTATTTCTGTTTTTACTATACTGCGTTAAACGAAATGGCTATGAGGCTCGCGGTCGTCATATCCTCAGTTATCTGACCTGGTGTAGAAAAAAAAAATGTGACCCCTGGTTGACCTCGTGACGCACTTGTTGAACCCAAACGAACCCAGCTACCACCAGTGACCTGCATCCTGCTCCGTCAAAGACGTCCGCTTCAGTGGCAGAGCAAGGAGCCTCTTTGAGTCAACTCTTCATTTCCCGCGTGCACGTGTCGAGATCGTGTGGGTGTCAAGGGCATGCGTGTTGATATTATATACTGAGTATGTTTGTTTTGTCCACTTGTTGCTCCTTAACCCTCTGGTGTAGTTCCAGATGTGGGGTTGTTTGGGCATGCAATTGTCCTATTTGGATGTGTGTACAAGTTACATTCTTATCTATAATTTTACTTCATTTCAGTTCAGTGTCATTATCTTATCATCATTTCCACTATGATAATAATCATAATAATAAAAGTAAAAATCACAATAATGATAATAATGATATTGATAATAACAACGAAATGATAACGACAATAACAATGATAGAATAATATCATTATTATTATCATTATTATTATTATCATTATTACTATTATTATCATTACTATTATTATTATTATTATCATCATCACTACTATCATCATCATCATCATCATTTAATTACTGCTACCAACGACGGATAACTGTGGTGATCCTACCAGACGAACATCGGAAAGAAATTTCCTTGCACCACTTGACTGAACTCCCGCCAACATCTCTGCGGGTGGTGCCCCGAAGGGTTGGCACTTTGTCTTCGAAAGGGACCGCGCTCAAGGTGTCTATTAACGTCGACCATCTTTCCTCCACATTTATACTTAAAAAGCGCTCAGTGGCAACAGCTCCCTTTTATACACAACTATCTTCTCGTTTTCTTACAGACTTCTATACCCCTTCCACAGACCAAAGCTGGGCGCGTTCCTTAGTGCGTTCCTCGATGCCTTCCGCTTTAGTTTAGCCGTGGTTAGCGCTCCCAAACTACTAAAGCTTAAGAGACAGGTTCATACCGAAATAAAAGTCCGCTAGGCCACACGCTATACCAAAGAATAATTTCGAAGGCCACATCCAAAAGATAGGCCACTTACTATACCGGCACCTATATTGCTTTAATAACATGGGAATGTTAACCACGGCCAAACTAAAGCGGAACGCACCCACCTCTGCCACAGACACCGATCCCGCGAGCGTGGGTGGTCTTTTTCTAGGTCGTCCATGCATAAGAGCTGACAACTGCTCATTGTCGTCTACCACTATTAAACGATGATAGAAGCATATATATTTTATTACAACACAGGCAACAGTCTAACATTTTTTCACTATATATATATATATATATATATATATATATATATATATATATATATATATATATATATATATGGGAGAGCCCGTTGCATAGCCTCTCCCCCCAAAAAAAAAAAAATACCCACCCGCAAAAATAAACAAGTAAATAGAAAACAAGAAAACGTAAAAAATATATACAATAAAAATATAGAACTAATAATGATAGTGATCATTATAACCATTCAACATTACACTTTATACCCCTATACTTTGTACAATAAAACTTACTTCATTTAATGTTCACACAAGGCTCAGCAGGAGAGATATACGTAGATGTTAAAAAGAAGTATGAACATTTAAGTTCCCCTTACGATATAAAAAGCCCCCCTCACCCACCACAACCACCACAATCACCACCACCAAAATCACCTCCACAACCACAAAAATCACCACCACAATCACCTCCACAACCACAAAAATCTCTACCACCACCACAATCACCACCACTACCACAATCACCACAACAACCACTACCATATTTCACGTCCTGGCCACAAGATTGCTGTGAGGGTAAGCTGCAACGAAATGGAAGAGAGGGTGGGGCCACCAGAGAGGATGTTCGACCAAGGCCACGCTGTGTCCTCGACTGTACCCACCCACGCAGAGGCAAAGAAAAGGGATCAGGAAGTGTAGCGAGGAGAGACGCACGGAAGACGGAGCCAAGGAGGATAGAGAAAAATCGAAAGGGAGATGGATCTTATAGGTAATTGTCATTTCTTACCGAAAAGAGCAACGTTGGGTGTGCGGGAAAGTTGGGATGATGGCGGCGACAGAACGAGGAAATGTATACCATTGATTTACGTACGTAGGCTTGGGGGAAGCTGATCACAGAGAAAAAAAAACACGTATTGACAAGATTCAATGAGATGAATACGAGGAAAAAAATAATTTTTTTTTTTAAAATGTATCGATTTTGATAAGAAATAAGGAAACACAAACAAAAATATGTACAACTCGATCGAGGCTGATCCCAGAAAAAAGTCTTGTATTGACAAGATTCAACGATGAGATTGATAAAAAGAAAAGGATCAAATCAATAAAAAATAAATAAAAAAGGTAAAATATGTCGTATCGACTTTGGTAAGAAATATGGAAACAAAACAAACAAAAATATGTACAACTCGATCGAGGCTTATCCCAGAAAAAAGTCTCGTGTTGACAAGATTCAACGACGAGATGAATCAAAAGAAAAGGATCAGATAAATAAGAAAAAGGGAAGAAATGTTGTATCGACTTTGGTAAAAAATATGGAAACAAAACAAACAAAAATATGTACAACTCGATCGAGGGAGTAGACTTACGAGGACGCGAGTCTCATTAAAGATACGGATGAAAGGAGCGGAACATTAATTAGAGAACGGGACCCCCCTCAATTAAGTGAATAAATGATTAACCGCGATTTTTTAAGAGCCAACGAAAAGAGCTCTTACCCAGTGCTATGAACAGTGAAAGAGCATGGGAACCAAGAGTTCTCTGAAGCCAAATAACACACACACACACACACACACACACACACGAGTTAATTCACTCGTCCTCGGAACTGCTCCCAGAGTAAAAACAAATCCTATAACTACGTTAGAAATAATCATTTATTCCCAGAATAATATTTTACCCAGAAAATTATAATACTCGAAAATAAATGGCAATAAAACAATAACAGAATGTAAAGAATACTTATTGCAATAAGTAGATAAAATTATTTGTGATAAAAAAATACTGTACTGTCAGTGGACTGGCGCTCACCACTTGTACATGCAAAAGCCGATTCATAGGCGCTCACAGATGCACTTGTAGCTTTCTTTTAAAAAATGAGTCGAGAGTTCTCTGCTTAGAAGCTTTTTTACGCTCTATAAATTTCTCTGTGACATGAATAAGCATTCGTTATTGTAGTTGAAACTCTTGCACTTTGTTCATAATCTGGATCTTGTGCTTGAACAGTTTTTAAAGCTTTATTCAAAAGTTTAAATCCTTCCGAGAGTCTTTTTCAACGCGAAACCGTTAGCGAGCGTTCCGTCAACTGGGTAATTTTTCTCTTCAGTTGTTGTCTGTTCTTGCACTGCAATGTCGTCTTCGTCTGTGAACTCGGCACGATGTGATTGAAGCAGCTCATCTACATCCTTTGCCAACATGTCGATATTAAATTATTTTACCAGGTTTACAATTTCCTCTTTTTCTTTTTGTACATTTTTTGTAGTGACTCGAAACCATCAAAATCACCAACAAATCTAGTTGTTGTTGTTTTGTTTTGTTTTGTTTTCAAACACCCTTCATATTCTTTTGAGTGATATTATTTAACGATTTTTTATGATTTTTACTGCAGTTATTTTTTCAGAGTTCCATTACAGTTTGTGACCCTTCTTTTTTCAGTATTTCAAATGTGTAACGCTCACAGATTTCAAATTTACACTTTTAACACTCTTGGAAAATGTTTGTATGGACCCGGGGATTTTGTAGCTTTAAGTCTATTTGATTACATCTTCCTTTCTGATACTAGGCTATTTGTCTCTTCCCTACTGAAGATTGGGTTGCAGTCAGGTACTATATCCTCATTTTTGTAAATACAGAGATAAAAAATATATATATTAAACGGCTCACTTTTTCCTGAATCTATCAGTCATTCCCGTCAGTTCACGTAGATTGCTATTTGTGGTGGAACTTCGTAGGTTGCTGAGAGGAGAGCTGATGTAGACATTTGCTGTATCTTTGTGGTCGGCTTTTCGTTGTTTCTGCCATTCATAATACCGTTATATCATGTTGACCGTGCAAGATAATCGTGTGTCAGTGTGTGCGTGTGTGTGTGTTTGCAAAAGGAATAGATACTGGGCCAGTAAAAAAAAAAAGGCGTCCCTTGATGATTATAGCCCTATTTCTGTAACACGGCTCTCGTTAATCGCCGCCATAAAATGCCAGTAATATGGAACGGCCAGGCTATGTTTACATTTTATGCATTCGATACAAAATAAAAATCACCTTTACGTGCATTCAGGACTTGTTTTCGCCCTAAGATTAACCCAGATATCTTTTAACCCTGCGGGTTCCCTGAAGTTTCCCTTAAAGTGAATAAAATCCTTTGCAAGAGCAGAATCTATAAAATAACACTGAACTCGAAAAGGTTAAGGGAGCAAAGGTGAAAGTCAGGAGGCGCCATGACACTTCAGCAAATGGAATGTGGACAGAATGTGAATCAGAAGCACAATGTCCGACTTTTTTCTTCATTCACCGCGACGAAAGTTAACAAACACCTGAAGTTAGCATATTAAACGTACCCTGTTATATACAAAGTAATGTATACAATTTCCAGATATATTACACAATGTGAATCAGAAGCACAATTTCCTACTTTTTTCTTCATTCATCGCGACGAAAGTAATCAAACACCTAGAGTTAGCATATTAAACGTACCCTGATATATACAATGTAATCTATACAATTTCCGGAGATATTCCTGTGTTTATCAGTCCTCTAGGAGTGGGAGGGGGAAGGAGGGGGGGGGATGGGGCTCTTCGTGGGTGGAGGAATTTGGAAGAGATAACCTCCGAATTCTCCCCCCCCCCCCATCACCCCTATCCTGGCAGGGACGCATTCCAACCGACCGCAGTCGGACGTGGAATAACTTCAGGAACGGGGGAAAAGTACTTCGAACTCATATAAAAGGCGATGCCATCAGCTTTTTGTCCACAGACAACCAGGGTCTCCGTTAGTCTTTTTACTTCTATCATATTCCATTTTCGGCTTTATCAAAGGGTTATAACTTATATTATGGTTCTACTTGATTTGTTAGATTATTCCTGATGATGTTTGTTTGTAGACGAAACGTTCAAATACAAGAAGAGTTACGGAGAATTCGTGTTTTTCCGCCTCCTAGAAATAATGATCATTAGACATAAAAAGAAAGTAAGAATGTGTAAAGTAAGATACAAAAATGCTGAACTAACATTTACCGTTAACGACACATATATACAGACACAAGTGGTTCGTGTGTGTGTACGAGTATATGCGTGTGTCCGCATGTGTACGTGTATGTGTGCGCACGTGTGTATGTGTGTATGCGCGTGTGGTGTGTGTGTGTGTGTGTGTGCGCGCGCGTGTGTGTGTGTGTATGTGTACAAGGACCACCGACTTATAAGATCCAAACTGAGACTAGATAAGCGCATTTTATCCCATCAGAACTAAGGCTGTGTGTGTGTGTGTGTGTGTGTGTGTGTGCGCGCGCGCGCGTGTATAGGTGCGTACGTGTGAGTGTGTATACGTGACCGTGCGTGTACGTGTGTATGTGTACATGTGCATTTACCTTCTCTCTATCTATACATCAAGGACTCCTTCCCCTTATAAGGGAAGATACAAACAAGGGAGCTATGCTCGTGGGTTCCCGTCTTTTTCTCCATCTATCATACTGCCTGTTAATTTTGTTTGTTTTTTAGTTGTGTGTGAGTATGTGTATGTGGACGTTCGTATGATTCACCACTGTCTTGGATCATGTGTTGGATTCGTGATCGACAGCTATTACCCTCTTCGATGAGAGAGATCTACATTGCCCGATGTACGAGTATGAGGTCTTACACATACACACATACGACTCCATGGCGCAGTGGTAGAGTCCGCGGCCGCCACTACGGCGGTCCGGGTTCGAACCCCGCCCAGGGCTGAAATAATTTCAGTATCGCTGCGCTACGAGTCGTTACTCCAACTCTCATGGGCGGGGAGTTGTGTGTAAGGTCATATACGAGCTCTGAACTCTCTTCCGGGAGGGAAATAGCTGTCGATCACGAGTCCAACACATGATCCAAGACCATGGTGAATCACACACACACACCAACTCTTTGACCAATGGGAGAGCAAAAACTACAGAGGGTCAAGAACGATACATAGACGAAATTTGCATACGATTCTGTGATGGCTCTAGGTAAAAGCTAATTCATAGCATCAAAAGAAACTCTTAAATTCATTTTTTTATATTCCTTTTTGTTGACTCATCTACACTTCGATTTTCACAAATGTTTAGCAGAGTTCCGGTAAATTTCCTCTTAAATATAATTTCCACACGGGTCGCCGATTTAATGAAGCGGCCTTGCTGTGTCTTGCGACACTGCTTCTGACCCAGGGCAGTGGACAAGATACAGGGATGACCCGTCATCCAGGAGGTGCCAAGATAAGAGGGAGGGTAGAGGGTGGAGGGGAGTGGAGTGTATTGGGAATGGAATGGGTGGGAATGATTTTTATGCCTTTGTTTTTTGGCTACCTCCCTTGTAAGGGGGAAAAAACCCTTGGTATATGTATGTATGTACAGCTGATATGCCTAATACCGTGTGTATTATGTTACTTCTTTCCGTAAATAAATTCAAGAACTCGCGAAAGTAATTTGATATTTTAATACCCGCCATAATTATAACAATTAGGAAAATTAATTCAGGTTAGAATTATTCCACACGTATGAATATTACGTTCTGAACAATCACATAAGTTTCATCAAATGTTTGACCGATTTAAAGCGAGAAATGATGGTTAATATTTATTTTACAATTTCGTTCAGTTGACGAAGCGCATTGCAGTATTATTATTTATTCATTTATTTATTTTATGGGTTAGAGCGTCGTTACTTGCGGCGAAGGTCGAGGGGGTGGCAGTTCGAATCCTGCCACTGGCGAAGTTGAACCAAGGACTTGATTTATTAAATTCCACGCTACAAAGTCTTCTGTGAGGGGTACCGTCCCAGCCTTCCGATAGGGGGGAGTTTTGTGACGTCAAATCATATCATAAAGACATAGTAGCAGCAGTGTTATGGAGGAGTTAGTACCATCATTCAAAATTGTATACACCTTGTCATTACTTTACATTTTATTGATGAAGATAATGTGACGCTGTACGTGGTACTTTACCAACAAGTAGATCACATGTGCGAGAAGAAAATATTCTCTTTGTGTTCTTTTGTTTGGTTAAACGAGTTCCCTCGGATTTCTACGCCCACCGTTTAGTCTAGCGGTTTTCTTCCGCAATTTTCACTTGTGGAGAACAAAAACAAACATGCACACAACGATACTGCTATTCAAACATAATTTCAGTTAGAAATCTTAATCTGAAAGCTCACTCTCAGTACATAATCAAGTCTATTTGAATTTTAACCATGTAATAATTACGTAAATATTGCTGACTATTATTTTCCACATATGAAACAGTTCTAAAAAGTAATGTTTATTGCACTCTGACAAATATACAGTACGTTTTTAGCAAGGAGAAACAATTGAGCTATAGTTTATCGTCTGCGGAATCAGTCTCGACTGTGATATGTTTCTGTAGTCCTTTCGAAACAAGTACATCCACTACTGCATACTCAGCCTCGTAGACCTCCAATTTTAAAATACATTACCCTTTCTGGTAATTTAGCATACAGGCTTCACCGCCTCAAGCTTTGGTGACAAGGCTGTGATGACGAGAACTAAGGCATAATCTTCCACCAAACATCTGGGGTGAAAATAAGTTCTTCGCCACCACATTCTTCATTAGTTGTATTTGGCACAAAAAAAAAAAAACGACAAGTTTCTTCTTGATTGAAATATCACAGGAATTCTATTACAAAGACTGTTTGACTGCGGTCTATCAATGACCGACAAGGTAAAACCCATTTAAACGTTTATAAGTAATGTAGAGATATCTATTTCTTCTACTGTATCGCCTAAAAGCCTTACTCTGCGGGCTCGTCTGACATGTAGAAGAGCATGTAGATAAAGTAACATGTTAAGTAGACGGCATGGTTGGTGAGTGACAGGCCTCTATTACCGTATCAACTGTGATTTACCCGGAAATATATTGATAAGATATGATTTGTGCTATCTCAATCACCAAGGAACAATTTCACCAATTCTGTCGAAACTATTGGTGAATATTGTAATATTGACAATAATGGACATATTTCCCGAGGAATATTATCATGAAACAATGAGAGAAATTCGCTAGTGACTGCGACATTAATCTGATCATTTTTATGACAGTCGCATGTAGGATTCGAACCTACTGCTTCAGCCATCGGTTAAGGCATTGTTGAAGCAGCAGGTTCGAATCCTACATGCGACTGTCATAAAAATGATCACGAAACAAGTTTAAGAAGTATACTGCGTTTGCAAACCGTTCCCTTTATTTACTTCTCACGTAGAAAGAGATAGTTCTGTCACACCCTATTAACACGTTCATTAAGAGAAAAAACAACCATTCAGAACACAAATTTATGATAGTTTTTTTTTACCAGTTAGTTTGCATCATTATGGGCAGAAATAAAAGAATATTTTGTTCAATGAAGACGAGGTTGGCAAATTTGTTTCCACTTACTTTTAGGTTAAATCTACATCCTGACTGGTTAAAGGATTACAAAGGCGGAGCATGCCGACAGGAGACCTTTTGGTCCATATCTAGGTCGGATGCGAAAAAAATCATAATAATAATAAAATAATAAATAAAAACTATAATAATGTAAATAACAAATAAAGTACATAAATAAATGCATAGGTATAGTTAAATAATAAACAAACAGGTAAATAGTAAATTATAATAAATTGACATATAACTATTAATAAATGAAAATCAAACAGACAAATGATAACAAAACAAAAACAAATAATATAAAATAAATCATAATCATTACAGCATCTTGCTTAGGCATTTATCTAAATGATTCTTAAAGCTTCGAACTGAACTACATTGTACTACCTGTGCAGGAAGTTTATTCCATTCATTAACTACACGATTGGCAAAGTTGTTTCTACCCTACTTCCAAATTGAATCTATTTCCGGACAGTTTGAGACCATTGTTTCTTGTCCGATTCTCATTCAATGTGAAAATTTTGTCACTTGATGTTGTCAATTCCCTTTAGAATTTTAAAGACCTGTATCAAGTCACCTCTGAGTCTACGCATTTTTAGGGAAAACAGATTCATATGTTTTAGTCGATTTTCGTACGATTTATTTTTGATATTTGGAATCAGTTTTGTGGCTCGCCGTTGTACTTTTTCCAGTCTGTCAATGTCTTTAATGAGATTCAGTGACCATACGGAAACAGCATATTCCAAATGTGGACGAACTAACGATTTATATAGCTTGTTAATGAGTGATGGACTTTTGAAATCAAAAGATCGCGCAATCAGTCCTAGAATCTTATTTGCTTTCTCAGAGGCTGAAATACACTGCTTGGATGATTTGAGGTCGTTACTGATAATTACGCCGAGATCTTTTTCACTATTCACTTCTGTTAACGAATTTCCAAATAACTTGTAATCGTACTTACTGTTATTTTTACCTATGTGCATTACCTTGCATTTACTTGTGTTAAATTTCATTAGCCACTTTTCAGACCATTGCTGTAATATATCTAAATCTTCTTGAATATCTAATTGGTTTAAGTGATCATTTGCCATTCCGCACAGTTTTGTATCATCAGCAAATTTGGAAACAGTAGATTTTAGTCCATGGTCTATATCATTTATATATACTATGAATAGAAGTGGCCCAAGAACGGAACCCTGAGAAACTCCACTTGTAACATTTTTCCATCTAGAAGTTTTTCCGTTTAAAACAACTCTCTGTTTTCGACCCTCAACCAATTACTAGTCCAACTTAATAGGCTACCACTTATTCCGTGTAAAGCTAATTTAGTAATTAGTCTTTCGTGTGGGACGGTATCAAAAGCTTTTGCAAAGTCTAGATATATTAAATCTATATTGTTTCTTTGGTCATAATTCGAGATAACTGTGTTGTAGAATTCGAGTAAGTTAGTCACGCAAGAACGTTTCCGTCTGAAACCATGCTGGCTATCATTTATCAAACGGTTACTTTCTAAATTATGTTCGATAGCATCTCTGATGATAGTTTCCATTATTTTTCCTACGATTGAAGTCAAACTTATAGGCCTTTAGTTATTTGGCTTCTTTTTATCACCTTTTTTGAATATGGGAGTAACGTTAGCTAGCTTCCATTCTCTTGGGACATCTCCGGATATGATGGATTTCTTGAAAATAATTTCTAATGGAACAACAATCTCATTTTTCATTTCCTTTAAGATTCTTGGATGCCAACCGTCAGGCCCTGGTGTTTTATTAACTTTGAGTTTATCTATACACCTTTTAATTTTTTCTTTTGTTATATTTACCGTAGTAAGTTAACCCTAGACTTTTCACATGTTTCAGTTTGGAGTTCACTTTGAGGTGTTTCGTTTACGAATACCGAGCTAAAATAATTGTTTAGGATATTACACATTCCTTCATTTGAATATTCAAGTTGACCGTCAGCAGATGATAATGGACCAATGTGATTCCTAACAACCTTTTTATCTCTAATGTAACTATAGAATTCTTTGGATTTATCAGCAATGTTAATTTCGTATTGTCTCTTTCTTTTTCTTATTGTCTTTTTTAAATCTCTCTGTACTGATACATAATTTTCATAGTCATTAGATGCACCCGAGCACTTATATTTCTTATAAGCCTGTCTCTTTTTAGCAATATTTTTTTTTCAATTTCTTTGTCGAGCCACTTTGGGTGAGCCTGATTTGGGGGACGTCTGTCCTTAAAAGGAATATAAGTATGAATCATCTTAGTGAGCGTATTTTGAAATATTTCCCAAATCTGATCTACAGGTCTTTCGTTTAGTTTTGCCTCCCAATCTGTAAGCTGAAGCTCCTGACGTAGTCCTATGAACTGAGCTTTACTGAAATCGGGTATTTTAGAAACACAAGTATCTATTCTAAAAAAATTTTAGGAGTTTGAATCTAAGTTGTGATCGCTATTTGCAACAGTTTCACCGTTGGGACCGTTATATTTCGTTTTGTGGGTATTTAGCGTGAAAATGTCAGTTTTGATGTTATAAATTCTTTTTCAAATCTTAGATTTTTACCTGTTTTCGGAGAAAGAATAGGCGATTTTTAAGTTTTTGTTGCATATATTCTGTAATAGTTTTGCAATTCGCGGCTTGAATGAGAGCTGGTGATCACACAGAAACACCGCATTGTAATTTATCTAATTGGCTAACGATAGACTATTAAAGTCAAAAGGTCTCCCAACCCAGTATCCTATTTGCTTTCTCAAAGGTAGAAAATACGATACTTCAATGATTTAGTCCGTTAATGATAATTATACCCAAAGCTTTTTCATTCTACTTTGGTTAGAGTTTTTCCAAACAACTTGTAGTCATGATATAACTTTACATAGTATAATCTTACATTTACCTGGGTTAAATTTCATTACCCAGTTTTGAGGCCACTATACTAGATTGCCTAAATATTTTGTATTCACTTCGTCCGAGAGATCATGTGTTATCCCGCATAAGTTAATGCCATCAGTGAATTCAGCAGAAATCAGTTGATGACGTAATGTCAGTTATAATATTCTGATTATCGTTTATTAACGGGTTAACATATCGTATCCACTCGTAACGTACGAAAAATTAAGACAATTCTGGAAGATTAAGATGTACTTAGAAAAAAGTTTCTTAATCATGAATAAAGTTTACAACAAGCAACGATCCAGTACTTCCGAAGGGAGTGGGTGGAAGTGAGAGTTGGTCGTTTGATTGAACGATTTGTCAGCAATGCAGTAATCGACAGCGACAAGATCTGGGATTTGGTTCTTGTCCATTTCCTTTTTTCAACCATTGCCAGGTTTTAACTATGACGATGGACGAACGGTCCACTGATGATCCAAATCTTCCCTTTCTTTCCGTTGGCGTTTCTTCTCGAAGAAAACAAAGAATAGACGACATTTTCATCCTTCGTTATTTAGTCAAGTCCTGATTTACTTTACCTTGAGTTATACACTCCTTCCTACTTCTTCAAATACTTAAAAGATTATATTCATTTACTGTTTAATTTCGTATGTATTTTGAGAATTTTTTCGCGCCGTTCCTGACACACCCCCACTCCCATCCCCCACCCCCACGTACCCACTACTCTAGATTATCAGACCACATGCCATCGATGGACCCAGCTGATTGATGAACAGGAAACCTGCGCTCTAAAACATCTTAACAGATATATGAACGAGATGTGAAAGCATACATATCCTCCAGACGCAGTGGAATGAAGACATGTAGTTATGACCAAGATCTAGATCTTGGTAATGACAACGAATTATACCATTCCTCTGGACAGTGAAACTACTCGACATATTGAAACTCCTACCGCTCTCACGTTTCTTTTCTTCTTTGTTATATTAATTTTTTGAATAACTGAAAGGATGTACAAGGTGACAGAATCGTTTGGTTTATACATTTCACGACCACGCTAACACAGTCTTCGTACGTGAACGGTGTCTGCCTGGCTGCAGACTGTACATCACGCCGGCCGGCCGGCCGCCCGGGCGGGACGAGGCAGCCGACCACCACACGCACTGTACGTAGCGGCGAGACGTCGCATCCTCTCCACGCCGGTTGCTGCACCATGACAGCAGGAATGGCCAAAAATATTCACATGAAGGTCGGCTCCCTTTCGACGGCACAGCACGACGAGCGGTGCGCCACGGCAGAAGACAGTCTCGTGTTTCCACCAAAAAGCGTTGGGGGTGGGGGACTTTAGGGAGGTTATAGTACGTGAGCCAGATGGGCTACAGTAGGTAAGCCAGGTGGGTTATAGTACGTGAGCCAGGTAGGTGACAGTAGGTAAGGCAGATAGGTTGCAGTAGGTAATACAGGTAGGTTACATTAAGTCGATAGGTTACAGTAGGTAAGCCAGATGGGTTAAAGTAGGTGAACCAGGTGGGTTACAGTAGGTAATATAGGTAGGTTACAGTAGGTAAGCCAGGTGGGTTACAGTAGGTAAGCCAGGTGGGTTACAGTAGGTAAGCCAGGTGGGTTACAGAGGGTAAGCCAGGTGGGTTACAGAGGGTAAGCCAGGTGGCTTACAGTAGGTAAGCCAGGTGGGTTAGACTGACTAGGTAGGTTAGTTTAGGTTAGATTTGGCTGCGTTAGGTTGGTTAGGTTAGCTTTGGCTGTGTTAGATTGGTTAGGTTAAACATAGCTAGTCTGGGGTAGCCATCATGGCATAAAGTTTCCTTTAAACTAAACAGAATCGTTCTCTGGTGTTGACCCGAACGAAATCCTGAAATGTACTGAAATCGACACTAGGGCATATGGCGTCAAGGGTAGATGAAGATAGTCGCATTGAGTGTTGCTTAACCTTTTGTGACATGGATATTCCTCTAAGCTAAAAAAAAAAAAAAAAAAACGCTCTGTAGGTGCTAGCTTGAACCATATCCTGAAAATGAGTCTACTTCGACAATGTAACTGAAAAAAAAAAACGTCACATGGCACATTTGACACCATCTCTTTCCTCACCGACCTCGTTGACTCTTCCAATTGATGATGTAATAGGCGAGTGATAGATTAATTATCAGAGTGCACAAGCTGTCACACCTGACCCTTCTTCCTTGGTTACAATTTCCACCAACCATCATTACTGTGGTTAAAGCCCCATAACATTACTACCAACTTCCAGTCTTTCCTCTGTACTCCTTAAAATATATAACCCACTTCTTTTATACTCTCTTGTATGTCCACCAAGCCTTTGCGAATGTACAGCTGCCTCCATATACAAGGACTACAAGTCGTAGATTTGCGACGTGAACGAGCCTTTTACGACATCGTAGGCATTCCTGTCGTAAGTGGTCGATGTAAAGATATAGGCTTGGTACAACATCGCGGAAGACACCAATGTATTACTTATAAGTGAGGCCAACCCTACACAGTGGTCATCAGTGGCAATCTTAACCCGAGTTCAGTGGTTGTAAATCGCAAAGAATATTAAATGGCGAATCCTTTCTGAAGTGAATCATCACTATTTATCTTTCTTTCCTCTTCAAAGAAAACATGACACATCGTTTTATTAGTCTAGGCAAATTTTGTTTCACTTGTACACAGAAAAACAGGTCTGTTCTCTACAGTCAAGTCCCAATTTCGTATCTAATCTAGCACCTTTAAGGTTAGTTCATCTATATTCTAGTACATGAGCTTTAGTGCCCTATTTGTTTCGAATATCTTTGCAAACACTTTCCTCCCTTTACGTAATATCACTCCACAGCGCGCTAGCTCCCTCGTTCTTTTAAGCAACAACCTACTTCCTTCTTCGAAATATGGGGTCGTGCTTCTTTCCTTGTACATGGCCATGCTGTTGACTTTGTGCTATTTGTCATATACCTTTCAAATATATCTATTTCTGACTTTATTTCATCGTTGTATCTTTGGATGGCTTCTCAGCCCTCTCTCTCTCTCTCTGTCTCCCTCTCTTCCTTCTCTCACTCCCTCTCCCCCTCTCTCTTTTAACCGAGCACGGTAGGATACCAACCTATTTTATATTTATTTTTAAATCTTCGATTCATCTTTCCTTACGTATATGAACCCTGTCAGTTAGAAGCAGGCGTAAACTAGACAGTCGTGACTTGTTCTTCTAAGGAAAAAAATATAAGTGATCAAAATTCGTATTAGAGAGGAAACTTCCAATCACAGAGGAATGCTAGAATCACGAAAACATGCAGTTAGTATTCTATACGGAGCCTTTCTCCCCGTACAATTCACTGATCATCAACGGGGAACATCCGCTGAGGAACACGCCGACGTTTCCCCCACTGCCTACCCGAGCAAGCTTCCATCCCGACGCCCTTCCCATCCCGGAGAGTTCTTGGCAGGACTGGCCGTTTTGTCCCAGCAACAAGTTCTCCTACGTCTCCTCAATCATATATTGTCTCTTGTGGAGATAACCCTGTAAGAGGGAACATCATCCGGGAAGCGTGGTACACGACAATTCACCAATTATCCCGACACGTGGTTTTGTGACCCATAGAAGAGATGGAGGGCCACTGACTCCCAAGAAGTTCGTTTACCCTTTGGATAGTCTTGTATTTGAGAACCCAACACACCTCCTCACTGGCAAGAAGCCAGCTGGGTTTATTCCTCGACAAGACAACCATGCTGCAGGTAGTACTGGGTTACAGGGCACCAGTAGGACAATGGGGGCTCTTGTAGTACAAGATAAAGCTCATATCCTCCCTTATATCGTCGTTGGAGCACGTCTTTTCAGCTCTCGTTTTCTTTCATCATTGTGACGTCATCGGCTCCGCCTCCCTCTCGTCGTCTCGTTCCCTCTGGTTTCCTCTTCACAGTGCTCTCTGCCAAATTATGATCCGAATGGCCTTCTTCCACACTCACATCACCACCGTACCTCTCCTCTCTCGACCGTGTGGTTTTAACTTGAATGCATAAAATGATAAATAAACGGATGAATAAATGAATAATTGAATAAACAATTGAATGAATAACTGAATAAATAAATTAATAAAATATATAAACAAGCGAGTAAACAAACTAAGAAACAACCAAACAGATAAACAAACAAGTTGGTAAATAAACAAGTAAACAAAATGAATAAACGTATGAATAAAAAAGTAGGCATATAAATACATATATTCATAAACAAATAAGATTAATGAAATAATAGATGAATATAGATAGATAAATATAAACCAATAAATAAATTAAACAAGCCATGGAGCTGAATTGATGATTACCAACCGCTACGATGAAAAACTAACTTTGTGATCTTTAGTGTCGATGTCAAATCACACCAGAGAAAGAAGAGAAGTTCAAATCTCCTCATCTACTATTTATACGAATCTGCATTTGTGCACCAACCATCTCATGCACAAACTTGGCCGACTTGGTTTGCAATATATAACATCCTAGATTTAATCGAGGCAGGCAGTAACCGTCTCGCAACTGAGGGGTGCCACGGAAATTGATGAGAGAAAAATGTGTCACCCAGTACGGAAGGGGTCGAGTCGTCCGCATGGCAGCCACAAAACCATAAACGCTTACAAGTTCCCGCCAACAACAGTTTGCTTTTTTTACGCATTTGTCATGAGTAAGCAACACTAAAACCCCATGTTCCCATTTGTCATTTTATTTATTCATAGCCAAATTTATGACAATTATTTAAGAGAAAATTTAGCAGAATTAAAAAACGTTGCTGGTGAAAACTTGTAAACAGTTCCGGTTTTGTAGACGACATGACGACGATTGCGAAGGAGCTTTGTACGTCATAAAACTCGTTTATATTCTGCCAAAACAGATTAATATACAAAACCATGTCACGGGGTCAGAACGAGTTGATCAAGATAGTGTTATCCTCTTTATGAGCCAAACTTCAGTTGAATCAGATGCTTCTTTCATGCTGTGCACGATAAAATCTGCCAAGTCTGCAATCGGTCTCAACTCCATTCATTGTCTAAACCAAACGAGGTTCTTTTTTTTTTTTCTCCCACATCGTATTGGCGGATATTTCTCCTCTAAATGGATTACCATACTAGGCTTCCACGCGCCTCACCAGCGTCGACAGTTGAGAGTTCGTTTGAATAAAAACGATTTTTTTTTACAATATTTTATTTTTCTATTCTCCAAATATCTAATTAACTTTCAGTCATATATAGCAAAGTTGAATGATGAACTAAGAAATATACGAATGTTAAATATACTGTTGAAATATTCTAAGAGAAATTATAGGTATTAAATGTATTTCTATATAAAGTAGTTCCTTCAGATTTAAACTGTTTCGTACAAAAACTGTGCTGATGCAACAACAACGACGAAAGGTATGTTTGCATATTGTGCGATATTACAAGTCAGGTTCTGGTGCCAGCAAGAATATATTCTGGAAAAGAATATTAAGCAGTAAAACGTGGTGCGTGATGTATACAATTGCCAAACATGGAGCGGTATGCATATGCAAAACCATCCATGGGGCAAAAAATACCTTAAAGAAGGCCAATCAGGACCAGATGAAAGGTCAGATTACATTGAAGCAGGTGCAGTAAAAATCACAGGCGGTGTCTGAGAGCATCATGGGTGCATAACGACTGATAAAATAAACAAATAAATAACGAACGGCGAAAGCAAGTGCGACCTCAGCATCAGCATGCAGACGACTACGACTGTACATCAGGGTGGCCATACGCTTACAGACACCAAAGACTAACACGTGACACGAACTACTTGATGAATTTAAAGACACCACGTACCAACACTGAGGATCTCCTTTGTCGCGGTACCTACAGGAGGAAAGGGAAACATCAATAACGTAAACAAGGAAACAACCCCACCTTCCCTTCCCCTCCTCTCTCTCTACTCTCTCTCTCTCCCTCTCTCCCCATCGCCCTCTCTCGCTCTCCCTCGCTCCTCCCCCTCTCTCTCTCCCTCCCTCTCCCTCCATCTCTCTCTCTCTCTCCCCATCGCCCTCTCTCGCTCTCCCTCGCTCCTCCCCACCTCTCTCTCTCTCTTTCTGCCCCTCGCCCTCTCTCTCTCTCTCTCTCCCACTCCCTCTCTCTCTCTCTCTTTCTGCCCCTCGCCCTCTCTCTCTCTCCCCCACTCCCTCTCCCTTTCTCTCTCAAACACACACGCGCGCGTGCATGGAACCCACACCTAAAACGAGGACTCAGCCGTGGCAGAAATAACCCAAAACGATATTACCGAACGGACTATGAGTCTGAAGAGACCCATAGGAGGAGACTGAAGAAACTATCGTTCTTATCATTTGAAGAACGAAAAGGAAGAAGTAAGGAAAGAGAAACCAATTAACAGGCATGGATTGCTGTGCACACGCAATGGGACAGAGCCGAAACTCTTAAAAACAGAAAACCCTGGGAACTCATCTCCGGGTTCCGATCTCATCCACTTTGTCTCGCTGATGGGTTCAACCATGGGGAAAGATTGTCCGTAATTATGATAAGTGTGATATACTCGTGCATATGCTCTAGTGCACATGTACTTCACAGTGTGTGCGTGGAACTCATCTAACGATGCCTAGTGCAGGAAATCTGTAGCTCAACGTCCTTGGCTGTGGGAAGCATCAACACAAACTAATATTCTGTGATCACGTGATCGGAAGACACGGAGGCAAGACGGTTTGTTTTTGCCCGTCAAGGAAGGAAGTGACCGCTCAAATGGACTAATGTGAATGGAGGGCGAGATTTGTGTGTGTCATGTTGCTAACTCACGGATCTCCAGTCAAGAAAGGTTATAGTCTTCAGTGACATGCCAGATAATTGAACTCGAGATTCAGTATTGACCCTCACCGAGGCATGGTTGTAACAACACATTCTCTTACACACACACACACCTCGTGGCGCAGTGGTTAGAGTTCCCGGCCGCCACTACGGAGGTCCGGGTTTGTGTCCCGCCCAGGGCTGAAATAATTTCAGTATCTGCGCTGCGATTCGTTACTCCAACTCTCGTGGGCGGGGAGTTGTGTGTGTGTGCGTGCGTGTAAGGTCACAGCATTACCCATAGATCGGTCATATACGAGCTCTAGGCTCTTCCGGGAGGGTAGTAGCTGTCAATCACGAGTCTAACACGTGATCCAAAGACTATAGAGTGAATCACACACACACACACACACACACATTAAGGCAGAACAGGAACGTGGACATAGTGTCTCCGTGTATTACATCCTCAGACAGATTAATCGAGACAGAAGTGTCGTGGATATATACAAGGACAAAAGGGGAGATGTTTGTAGGAAAATTATACGATGACCCTACCTAACCCAACTTGACCTGCTCTCACTTTACCTGACCTCAACTCAGTTAATCTGGCGGAAGTTTCCTGACAGTTAATTTGGTCAGCAGGTTGTTACACTTAAAATAGCCCATAACCCATATTTACATTGCATGTATATGTTCCTAAGATCAAACATAAGTCAATCACATTGCTCTCATGTAAACATTTTGACTTGATTAATACTTGAGCTCATGCCCGATCAATATGGTGATGGAAATGTGCTTTATATTGGAATACTGAATTGTTCTCTTGGGTAATCTTTACACTATATACGTGCAGAGAATACCAAGTTTCTGTGTTTTTATCAGACTTCCTATATGTGATTTTTTCCATTTCTTTAAAAAATACAACACGTTTGTCATTTGATGGGCAAATCTGGATGAGAGTTCTCTACATGATGTGTCTAAACATTACACTTTCATCCAATTTCCTTATAACATTTGCAATTCTAATTAGATTAACATGGGGAGGAGAGGGCAAGTATCCTTTCGTTATTCTGAATTTTAAGTTTTTCATTTTCTAATTCATACCAAAGTTTCTTTTAATTTTTACGACTGAAGTTTTGTCCATTTTAAATTATTTGCTTAAGAGGAATTTGATCGAAATATGTTTGATCTCAGACACGCATATATTAAATGTAAATACAAGTTACGGGCCTTTTAGAATGGGGCAGACTGTTGACTGAATCAATTGCCAGGAAACTTTCGCTAGGTTAACCTAGTTAAGGTCAGATCAGGTCAGATAGGGCCAGGACACCTCATTGTACCTGTATTTCCCCTTTCTTACACGTATATAAACACAAGACTTGTGTTCTGTTATTCTGTCTAACGATGTAATACCTGAAGGTACTTATGTCTTCAATTTCATATTCTCGTGTGGTAATTTTGCATACATGTTTTACGATGATGTGAAAATTTTGCGCTCGTACACACACACACACGCACGCACACATTCGTATATATATAGAAAATATATATACGCATATACATGCCTACACATACATGTACATGTGCGTATTCATATGTATATACATATACACCTATACGCAGTATACATCTGCTCTGTTCAAGCGAGAAAGAACACAGAATTTGGTGCAATATGCCTCGCCAAGGCAAGGGTACCACTGCATGTCTGCTGGCTGCATTCTATCGACCCTGCAAGACGTAGACATGACTGCGTGCGGCCTTGACACCGTCGCTGGTGGAGTCCCGATTACAGCGGTGATCTTGTGCAGCAGAAACTATAGATCTAAAAGAAAATCAGGAATGCAGAGAGAGTAGTAAGAAAATTAAGACTCGTCCAAATTACTATGTGCGTTGGATGTCTAGCGCAATAGTATATTATCCTGTCAAAAATCCTCTAAAGATTTAGAAGAGTCAGACAAGATAAATACAAAATAACCAGAAAAGCGTCATTTGCGAAACTGCAGAGACAACCACAGAAAGTTCGTGAGCAGATGGGTATTCCGTAATCTTGTTACGGAAATACATAGAGAAGTTAAAACTGTAGGGCTCTATTTTGAATGCTGAGTTTCATCACTCTTCCTTGTTGAACATAGGCAAGCTTCCATCACGAATGGCAAGAAGAACATTGACAGAGGTGGAACAGTTTGCCTTGGCATGGAGTCGGCAGGGAAGCACAAATTTCAAGAATGACAGAAAGAAATCGATTCAATTCGTAAGCCTTCTCACTGTCAAGGTCAAAAAAATGTTTCAAAAAATCACCCGTGGAAGAAATGTCAGCTAGATCAGAGGGAGTTGATAAGAGCAGAAAAGCAGTTGGAAATTATATTTATTGTGGTGATTTAATAAAATATCTAGGTCTGCTATGATAAAGGTGCATGGTGAAGATATGAAATGTTCTGTTTATCACATTTAACAAAATGGCGTTGCTTTGCAAAAGAAGCGTAATTCGATAAAGACCAAAAATATTTCAGCCTGGTATCAAATAGATCAAAGATTTTAAATGTGGCTGTTGCATAATCCTCACCGAAATCATATAAGAAAAACTCCTTGATAAAGGAGGGAAAGCAAAATAATTGTTCTTATACCGTGTACTTCGGCATCAGGCAAAAACAATTCAACACACGCAGCTGAAAATAATTTGCGAATCAGCAGTTCGGCATAAACAGACGAAATTTTCTTATTCTTTTAAGTGGTGTGTGAGTCAGTGATTGCACGTTCTTAACTGATATTTAAAAAGATTTGTGCATTCAAAAATTCACTTGATTATGTATGACACACAACAGTGGTCAAAACATCAGTGGAATATACAGATAAAGCTTCATGCATAAAACCCTTCTGTGATGGTAACGAAGTAACGAGTTTACATTCTCATGGTGTATCATCGAACATGGTGCCTCTTCATCAAAACAGAACCAGTTTATATGGAAGACAATTAAGCTTAGATAACTTACCTGGTTCATCACCATTGCCTGGCAGCGTGTAATAGAAAAAAACATTCGTTATTTTCCGTAAGTTCACATGGAATTAGCAACGACATGGTAAATATTACTAATAAGAAGACATTGAGTAGAACTGAGGACATGATCCTACCACAGCATAAACTTCCAAAGATGCGTGTTCGCGTGTTTTCCATAATATTACAGTGCGAATTGCAGATTGTGCAATTCAATGTAACACACACACACACACACATACACACACACACATACATACATAACATACACACACACACACACACACACATATATATATATATATATATATATATATATATATATATATATATATATATATATATATATATATATATATATATGGAACTAAACTCTCCTACTGATATTCGAACCCTCGCCTGAGCGGCTTGTTTATTATAAGACGAAGGCCACTCAGACGAAGGTTCGAATACCGGTAGGAGAGTTTAATTCCATGTCATAATGACACCCACCCACACCCATATATATATAATACACATACACTATACCGGTAGGAGAGTTTAATTCCATGTCATAATGACACACACCCACACCCATATATATAATACACATACACACTGCATTTAATAATTTACTTATTTGAAACCAAAGCTATGTAACCTGACAGTGATGATACTGCAGGGGGGACGTCGGTGAGTATCAGCTCCCCGCAACCAATTTACAAAGCCATCCAAGAGCCTGGCATTCGTTCCCCGGACCGGGCTAAAGATCTCTCTTGATCAAGAGCGACTCTTTTTCCCTCCCACTTTCACATATGGATATAAGCATAGGGAAGACTGCAAGAGACCATATGGCCTCTACTAGGTAGTTCCATGTCCATTACCACTCATCGTGCCTATCCATAAGGTTACCTCTTAAAACAAATTATTTCAGCGCTGAATACTTGGTTACTAAGTCTTTTCAATTCAATAAACTAGTTCTTGCCTTTTTCCTTCTTAAATGTAAATTGTTCCAGTTGAAATCCATTACTACGAGCTCTGGTCTGCTGATTTAGTATAAAGTTGACAGTCGGCAACCGCTCCTCTCCTCTTAGCTCCTGTTCACATTAGCGAATTGAACCGCGCGGAAACCGCATAGTCAAGGAAAAAGTGGGCGGTTGTGTGTGAACGTCTCCACTGACTTGCATTGTCACTGAAACCGCTAATGTGAACAGTGTCTTACAGAAACAGACCTATACTTGCATAACATGTAGTGGACTAGCACAGGAACATACGTGAATTTTTTACTAAAAATAAATAGATAAATGAAAATAAACAAATAAATAAATAAAAAGATAAATAAAACTAAATAAATAAAACTAAATAAATAGATAGATAAATTAAATCAAGGGAGCAGTAACTGTCGTCGTCTCTCTTATTTTCCAGCCGGCCTGAGTACAAAGCAAAACAAATCTTGCTTTCGCATTTCTCTATCTTAACTCATCGACATTTACTAAAAAAAACAGATGAGAAATATGATCACGCTATACATCTCCATTTTGGGAGAAAGGTGATGATAGTTAGATAAAACAATGCAAAAAACAAAAGCAGGGTAATCATAACAAGAAATAAAATAAACTAAAGTTCAAGGCAATATACGATAAAAATATAAACAAAAGGTCGTCTTCCTACGCAGAGCGACAGACAAGTGGGACAAATTACCACACACACACACGCACACACACACACACACACACGCACACACACACACACACACACACACACACACACACACACACAGAGAGAGAGAGTGGTGGGTGGAGAAGCATGTAGGAAACTAAAAAGGGTGAGACTGCAGACGACATAGACAAGACAAAAGAAGGGCGAAATAAACAGACTGCGGATGTAATTAAACCCTACACCATAAAAAAAATCTTAAAATGAGACATGGTGACTATAGAGATAAATAAATGGTAAAGAAAATCAGATAGAATTAAAGAAAACGAATTGAAGTGCCATGGTTGGGGCGGATGAGGGGGGGCAAATACAAAGAAAATGATAAGAAGACATAAGAGCAAAAACAAAATATGTCAGCTTACATCTGCCAGATCACTACACTATCCACCTCCACGTGCGGCTCTTTTGTTAATGGCAGAAGTCCGCATATGCTGAAGTTTTGAATTAATGTAAATATGGAGACGGGACACAATGACTATGACTTTATTAAGTAAATCTCGTCGTAGTAAACAAACACACACACACACACACACACACACACACACACACACCTAGATAAAGTTTATGAATGAAGCCAGAATTGGAAAACAAAATGACACAAATAAATACGTCTTGGAAATGGGCCAAAACATAGAGATCATCAAGAAGTTACAAAATGGGAGATGTGCATACGAGGGAAAAGTGAGTAAATTTTATCATTTATGCTTTCCGCTGGATATCTATATGAAAACAACGGGAGAGATTGATAACCTGTCAATACATATATAGAGTATATACAATTATACAATATATACACAGACAATATATACGTATAGACAATATATATGTATATACAATATATACGTATATACAATATGAATGTATATACACTATATGTATATACAGTATATATGTATAAACAATACATATATACAATATATACATATATAAATAAATATATACATGTATATAAATACATATACATAAATATTTGTACACACACACACACACACACATATATATATATATATATATATATATATATATATATATATATATATATATATATATATATATACTAATACTGAATTCCCAGTACACAGATTTTCATCATATTAACCACAATAACTTTTTTTTTTATTATTGTTTGCAAACACGAGAGTAACAGGAGTATGTACCTCGATGGAAGCATATTCGGAAACTGAAACGTTGTCAGGCTGAGGACTAGAACCTAGCCAACATGTCAGAAATGGACAGTGACATTACCAATATAGCTATGAATAGGGGTTTAATTTGAGTACAATTTCGCCCTTACATGTGCAAGTTCGAGTTACACATACACGAATTTATACTCAATCCATCCCGATACGATCAGCTATTGATATCATGTACACAAGTGGGATTTTATTTACAGATACTGAATGGTCCACAGTACATAGATTTCCATCTTAATCACAATAAATTTTTCCATTTTAATTCCTTGCAGACACGATCGAGCCTAACAGAAGAATGTATCTCGATGAAACCATATTCGGAAACTGAAACGTTGTCGGGCTAAGTACTCGAACCTGGACCGCACGTCACAAATATATATATATATATATATATATATATATATATATATATATATATATATATATATATATATATATATATATATATACACAATGTTGGCAACCAAAGTGATGCTAAGCCTAGCTAATAAGACGTATGAGGAGAGAATTTAAAAGATAGAATTATCCACATTGGAGCAGAGAAGAGAGAGAGGTGACATGATAATATCTAAAACAGAAAAAAATAGACAGGTGATCTTCTGGTACGGGATAAAATAAAAGATCGTAGCAAAACATTGAAAAAGACGGGGCTTAAAATATGTTAGAGAGCACAACTTTCCACGTCGATGGGTCAATTTGTAGGGTTAGAAGATACAGCTCAGGTGAACAATATGTATGAATTAAAAGCAATGTTCGATGAGTGGAGATATAGAGACAGGAATCCACCAATCCTGTGTACTACAACTAGGTCAATTAGGTAAACATACAGAGAGAGAGAGAGAGAGAGAGTAGGTGGGTGGAGGAACATGTAGCTAGCTAGAAAGAGCCCGGCCCGTCTCCTATATATAGATTAACTGCTCTTGGAGTTGTGTTCACGCCGAGCGCGAGGGTGTCTTGTCTTGTCTTGTCGGGTTGCTCACGGGAGGAAGAGGAGGGGTCAGGGCGGAATGGGGGTTCTAATTTCAAAGGTAAACATGGTGATGGTACCGGTAGGGCGGGCAAGGAAGCTCACAGTAATAGGAGAGGGACGGTGTACATGCATTGGTGAAGATCAAGGTCCATGTGGTGAAGATATTCTTCAAGTCGTATGTCCGACACTGTGAGCTAGTCCGAATGTCAGCACAGAAATCGAGATGAGAGGCCGGTTTCAGTGCCGAAGTGGAGCTATACAGAGGAAAACTGATTTATTGGAGGAAAACAAATGTCGCATTTGCCAAATGTATTCGGACAGCGTTGGGGAGAACCTCACGAGTCTCGCTGCCGATACAGAGAAAAGGAAAACGGTGATAACAAAAACAAAGAGGATAAAAAATAAACAGAAAAGTGTGTAGCGATAGTAATTTCCAATCAGGGTTAACCAAAACAGTGGAAAAAGAAAAAGATAAAAAGATAAAAAGAATTAGTTGTGACATGACGCTTTTAAAAAACAAGGAGTGCAAAGCGGCAGCGTCGACGTCATGTCGTTGGAAGGTAATATGGAGGAGGCGGAGGAGGAGGAACTTAGCGGATGTGGTTTCGACTTCATCGTCACGGAACAGAAGGAGGCTATTGGTGAAGGCAGGCGAACTCTCAAGACAAAACAGCCGAGTTATGGCGAATAGTTTTTTCTTTTAAAGAAAATGGAGGAACATGCGTTTGAGTTTATCAAGTCAGTGGAGTAAAAAAAAAATGAAAAAAGTGGAAGTGATGGGAATATGTTATCATATACTAAGGAGATATTATCGATTGCAGATACTAAAGGAAAATGTTGTATAAATCATTCCAGTTATTAAAAAAACGTCCCGAAATCCTGTTCAGAAGAAGGAAAAACAAACGAGGGAATGGAGATTACGAAGACGGCAGAAGGAGGAAGGAGAGAGTGGGGCATCAGCTGTTGCTCCAAAGTTTGCAAACCAGCTTGGGCGTGAGAAAGGGGCTTTTTAGATGGGCGTAGCGTCAGGAAGGAAAAGAGGATCGAAGTCGGAAGTCGAGGGAGTAGGGGAGGAGTTTTCTGGGAGTTGAGTTGGCTAGGGGGAGCCAGTGAAGATAAGGAGGTCGGGATGGGGGTGGGGGCCGTAGGGGGAACGGGCACCTCTAATGGACTCGCATGCGGGATTGAAATTTTGTATGTTTATATTTGTGTTCGAAAACATGGTGATGTATCTGATTAGGCAGCTAGTTAGGATAGATATGTGTGTGTGAGATTCACTATGCTCTTGGATCACGTGTTGTACTCGTGATCAACAGCTATTTCCCTCCCGGAAGAGAACTCGGAGCTCGTATATGACCGATCTATGGGTAATGCTGTGACCTTATACGCACACACACACCCAACTCCCCGCCCACGAGAGTTGGAGTAACGACTCGAAGCGCAGCGATACTGAAATAATTTCAGCCCTGGGCGGGAATCGAACCCGGACCGCCTTAATGGCAGCCGGGAACTCTACCAACTGCGCCATGAGGGGTGTGTGTGTGTGTGTGTGTGTGTGTGTGTGGACGAAACATGCCTGGGAATGAAAAAAGGTTAATGCATGAACATTTTTTCTTTATTTTTCCCGGAAAATGTAATGTACCGGAAGGGGAGAATGTGCGTGCGTGTGCGTGTGTGTGTGTGTGCGCGTGCGTGTGTGTGTATGTGTATGTATGTGATCTTGAAAAGCGGGAGAGGAGACTTCTTGTTACGACTGTGAGTCACGGATTAGGGTCCGGGCGGTGCCTTGAGACGTGGAAGGGTTGAGATATAATGAAAATAATATCTCCCAACGCCAGACCGGCCTTGGTAACACAATAAGGAGATTGAGGCGCCTCAGATAGACCCACCACCTCCCTCAGGCCGAGGGAGTAGAGACGCGAGAGGTTTCGTAAGAGTTTTGATGAAGAGTTTGGAAGAGAGAAACCATTCAATCAATCATTCACTTCCTGGAGTTTCTCTGGCAGGAAACCCGCAGCCCCAAGGTATCCGGCAGCGATGTCGAGGCGTTTCCATAGGTCTCTCCTAAAAGGGAAAAAAAAAAACACACGAAAATACAGATGGGAGCAGTCGCCCATCTTCAATTCACTTTATTTGTATGTCGTTATTTGTCTGTTTATTATTATTTGCTTATAATTTATTATCCGTCAATTTATTATTTACTATTTGTTTGTTTATTATTTAACTTTACCTATTTATCTTATTTTATTTATTATTTATATTATTATAATTTTCATTTATCATAACTTTTTTTCGAGTCCGACCTAGTTATGGACCAAAAGGTCTCCTATCGGCATGCTCCTCCTTTGTAATGCTTTGGAAGAGTGGAATCTGATAGTAACTGATATCAGTCCGAGGACGGAGTGCCAGTCCCTCGGGGCTGCACCTCCTCCTAGAAACGAGGATGTGGCTTAAGCTCAGGAGGAGGTGGGGAGATGTTGAGCTACTAATCGCCTAGGAGGACGTCCTGAACACAAGACAATTCTATTCAGCATAGAAGAACCCCAGTCCTTAAGTCAAGGAGGCTTGTACTCTACCTTGAGTGAATTCTCCCGACCAAAATTTTGAAGACTGAATACCAAAGTGGGGTTATATTTCAACGTACTGTCCTGACCAACGCCAAACGAATTTATTCATCTTGATCAAGGAGTTCAGCATGAAAACGTGAAGACTGTCCAGGTCCTTATGACTGCCATTCACTTTATATTGTTTGTTATTATTTGCTGGATTTTTTATATATTTATTATTAGTTATCTGTCATTTTATTATTATTTACTATGTGCCTGTTTGTTTATTATTCAACTATACCTATGCATTTGTTATATTTATTATTTATATTGTTATATTTTTTTCTTTTATTTGTTTATCATTATTATATATTTTTTGCATCCGACCTAGTTATGGACCAAAAGGTCTCCTGTCGGTATACTCCTCCTTTGTAATCCTTTGTAATCTTTGACAATTGCGTTTACTAACAAACAAATACATACGAATAAGCGGCAGGCTCGATCAGATAGAAGATTGCAAATAACTGTTTCAAAACCTACGAAGGACAGAGCATAAGTTACGAGAACATTAAAACCGAGAAGAATAGAACAATGAACAGTAAAAGAAGCGAGGAAGGGTGAAAAAATTAATCAAGCTGATAAGGTGCGCGGTCTTCTCGGCAAATATTTCTTAATAACAAAGGCGGATGTGCAATGTAGTTCAGTTCGAAGCATTTAAGATTCGTTTAGATAAACACCTAAACAAGGTGTTGTAATGACTCATTTATTTTATATTATTTGTTTATTGGTTTGTTATTGTTTGTTTATTATTTCCTTGTTTTTTATTTATCATTAATTAATTATCTATCAATTTACTAATATTTACTATTTATCAGTTTGTTTATTATTTAACTATACCTATGCATTGACTATTTATTATTATTTATATTATTTTTTTTTTTCTTTAATTGATTTATCATTACTACATTTTTCCGCATCCGATCTAGTTATGGACCAAAAGGTTATTCTGTCGGCATGCTCCGCCTTTGTAATCCTTTGTAAAGGAGCGCTGGCATTGGAAGGAAACGAAACGCTACGGCCTGAATGCGAGAACGGGACTCTGAGAACGACGCTGTAATCTGAGATCGGAAGGCCTTGCAAGAACCCTGGAGGGCTGGCGCTGAGTTCTGATTAATCGAACGCGACAATTTTTTTCACATACGTAGATTCTTATCAACGACTTGAGTCGTACCTTTGTTCGGAATCGGCTTGATTTTATTCGAAATGTTTATATCGGCCAGTCGGTTGTGTGTGTGTGTGTGTGTGTGTGTGTGTGTACATGAATACATTCCTTCTCCCTTACAATGGGAGTGCGCGCGCGCGCGCGCGTGTGTGTGTGTGTGTGTGTGTGTGTGTGTATGTGTGCGTGTGTGTATATGTGTGTGTGTTCATGAATACATTCCTTCTCCCTTACAATGGGAGTGTGTGTGTGTATGTGTGTGTGTGTGTGTGTGTGTGTGTGTGTGTGTGTGTGTGTGTGTGTACATGAATACATTCCTTCTTCTTTACAATGAGAGAGAGTGTGTGTGTGTGTGTGTGTGTGTGTGTGTGTGTGTGTGTGTGAGATTCACCATGGTCTTGGATCACGTGTTGGACTCGTGATCGACAGCTATTTCCCTCCCGGAAGAGAGTTCAGAGAAAATAATAAGTAAAGATAACAATAATAAGAAAAAAGAAAAATAAGAAGAAAAATAATAATGAAAAAAAATGAAGAATGAAGATAATAACAATTTATAATAGAAATAATAAACAATAATAAAAACAAGAAATAATAACAAAAATAATAAATGATAATGATAATAAAAACCAATAGAAATAATAATAAATTATAAATAGTAATAATAATAATAATAAAATGAAAAAATAAGTGATAAGAAAAAAATAAGACAAATGATAATAGGACAAATAACAATAATAAGAAAAAGCAATAATAATAAAATTAAAAAAGATAGTGATAAGAAAAAATAAGAAAAATAATAATAGGACAAATAACAATACGAAAAAATAAGAAAATTAATAATAATAATGATAAGAATAAGGATGAAAATAATAATGATAAAAAATAACAATGATAAAAAGATTATAAAAACAATAATAATAAAATTTAAAAGATAATAGTGATAAGAAAAATAAAAAAATAATAGAGCAAGTAACAATAAAAAGAAAAATTAAGAAAAATAATAAGAATAATGACAAGAATAATGATAATAACGATAAAAATAATAATTATAAAAAATAGTTTATAAATAATGTCAAAATAATACTGATAAATATAAGAAAAACAATAAGAAAAATAATAATGACAAGAAAAATAATAATGCAAACAAAGAAAATAATGAGAAAAATAAACCAAGAATAATTATTATTATTATTATTTATTCATTTCCCGGTTAGCGTCTACAGTTGACCGAGGAAATACAGAGGAACAGAATTCTACCGTGACGTGGTGGTACGTATCGACGTCGTGGGGCGTTGTAATTCCCGAGGTTACATGAATTATTTACCGCTCGAGGCAGGTGGCGCCGAAACCGTGTAGGCAGTTCTCGGAAATGAGTATGGTAATCAGCGAAGAACCTCTACGTGATGGAGTGTGTGAATAGCTGCTATCATTCACACTCACACACACGCACGATCTGGTAACAATAGAACACAGGTTCCCAACATTAATTTTTTTTTCCAAGATGGCAAGCAACTCCCAGGAGCTTTCTGGAGTCACAATAAAACTTTTTTTTTTAAATAGAAACGGTACAAATACCGAGACTTACTTGAAAGTCTATATATTTTTTTTCATTAATTGCTTGCACCCAAAATTCATAAATGAAAATTGTACGACCGGAATATTTATCGGAAGTCATTACATAAGAATGAAGGAAACTGCAAGAGACCATAAGGCCTACACTAGGCAGCTCCATATCCATCACCACCTGTCATCCCCACCCATAAAGTTGTCTAATCGTTTCTTAAAACAACTGATAGTTTCAATGCTCACTACATGGTTACTAAGTCTATTCCATTCGTTGACCATCCTATTAGTAAACCAATTCTTGCCTATTTCCTTCTTAAATCTAAATTTGTCCAGTGTAAATCCATTACTGCGAGTCCTGCCCTGTTGTTTTAATATGATGACCTTGTTTGCATCACCCTTGTTAAAGCCTTTGATCCACCTGAACACCTCTATTAGATCACCCTGCACTCTGCGTCTTTCCAGAGAGTGTAAGTTAAGGTGCCTAAGCCTCTCTTCGTAAGGCAAATTTCTGAGTCCATGTATCATTTTGGTTATTCTTCCCTGTACTGATTTTAGTGAATTGATTATAAGACTTTCACTGCACGCAAGAGCTGGTCATTAGCAATTAATAATCTTGGCAACCGTCATCAGTTACCCGGCGAGTATCGAGACGATTTACTAAGGTTTCAGCGCAGATATTCTTCAGTGACGAATTTGATCCGATTCCTTGGTAAGATAGGTCTTGGTACAGAACTACCTTGTCTAGTAGGAAAAAACTGTAGTTGTGTAAATCTGGGTAGTTCTTATGTTTGGCGGTCAGGCGTCTTTTTTATTTTCTTATTTATTTTTTATTTTATTTTCAGGTTTCAATGTTTGGGATGGAAACGGTGTCGTCTGAAAGCTTGTTCCAGTCTCTGACAGTTGTGGTGCAGAGGACTGTTCCTGCACCTAACGCTCCCAAAGAACCTATCGGTGCTCGCGAATATCAGGTTGGTTAACCTCGTAGAACATACTAATTTCTCATGTGTTGTGGTTCTCAAGCACGCAAAGCCGCATGTGACTCTTGAGAAGAAGCAAATTCTAACCAATCCTGGTTCTGGACGACGCAGAGCGCTAGTGAGCTCTCCTTTCGGACCGAGCGACACTTCTTTCATTTCTGCTGCCGCCAAATTATGCTATTCATCTCCGAGGTAGGATTAGCGCCATCCCCGTTCGTAATCAGATTACTTCTTGAGTAGATGGATCTGATTCACACGTGATCCTTACAGAGACCAGTTACCGTTGGGAGTGGCGGTGGTAATTTCACCAAACGTTTATTTTATTTTATTTTTTTGTTCATTTATCTATTGGGCTTCATTTATCATTTATTTATTATTATTCATTATTATTATTTATCATTTATTCATTTATCTCTTGGTGTTCGGGCCGCTTGCTGACCCCTCACCGCCGATGCTATCTGCCTCCATTGTCGTCGGTCTTGCGCACTTGTCATATTCGTTCTTCCGCATTCTCTATCGCAGCACTTCTTAGGTCTTGTTTGATGTTATCCATCCACCCATCTTCCTCTGGGTCTTCCTACTGATCTTCTTCCACCGATAATTCTTTCTGTCTTTCTGTCATTTATCCATTAAGTCATTTACATGTTTTTTTTTCCTCCTATGTTTTATTTTTGTCGTCGACTGTCCTACACACTTTCTTATTTTGACATTACAAAGGATTACAAAGGCGGAGCATGCCGACAGGAGACCTTTTGATCCATATCTAGGTCGGATGCGAAAAAAAATCATATTAATAATAAAATAATAAATAAAAACTGTAACATGAACACAAGAATCAGTGGTATTACCTTGTTTTCGCCTCCTCTCTTTTCACATTTTTTCCTTTCCTTTCGTCGCCTCCTGGGCCTGAAGAAACACGAGTCTCCACGATGATGAACTTCACAGACTGTGTTCTGGCTAACACCGGATGAATTTATTCAGCTCTGAGCAGAGGAGAATGACAGGAAACGTCGAAGGGTAGATTAGAGATCAAAGACCTGTGCCAGACTAGATCAGATCCTGTTGACGTGTCTACTCCAACGCTATCAATCAATCAATCAAATCAGCTATCCTGAGTCCATTGCTAAACAAAGGCCTCCTTCATAGCATTCCATGATTCACACGACCGCGCCATCCTCTGCCACGTCACTCCTGCAAACCTCTCGATCTCGTCTCTCCACCTTCTGTCTGGTCTCCCTCTTCCACGCTTGCTATCTCGCGGCGTCCACTCAGTAACTCACTTGCTCCATCGTTCATCAGTTGTTCGCACTACCAACACTCTAGGTCTCAACATAACCCCCTAGTAAGGATGACCACGAGCTAGAGAGAAGAGTTTGATCTCCAATCCTTATTGTAAGCAGTGGTGACTATCAGAGTGAACTTCACAAGGTAATACATCTCCCTGTTGAAGATAGACTCCAAAATTTTACATAACCAGGAGACTCCAAAATTTTACATAACCAGGAACAAAGGTAGACAGTAGTTAGAGGGCTTAGGACAGAATAAATGTAGGCATATTTTCTGAATGAAGAGGTAGAAATAAGTTAACAGAGACCAGGATGACAGTCTACTTAGAAAGGATGGGGGTATTTTACTTTTTTTTTTAAGAATGATAGGGCCTCTTTGTGTCAACTTTGGTAAGGGCAGGAAAAAAAACATCCTTGAAAGAAAATAGGGTGAAAGGAACAACACTGGAATCGTCCAAGATATTTTTTGGTAGATGTCCAAGCAAAGTATTATTTATTTTTCATTTGAAGAGAAAACACTGCCCTCTCTGGAAAAGAAGATAAAAAAAAAAAAAAAACGTGGGAAGTCAAGTGACGAGATTTTGACACACCTGATGAATGTGTGTTTGTTTAGCTTGAAGGAGTACAGGTTTTGCCACAATTCTGGACAAAATAGAAATATATTTATCCTCAGGAGTTTAAGGGCCCACCCGGTCGCCGGCCAGTTGCAGGTAGTCTTTGGAAGTAGCTGGTAGTCGGTAATAAGATAGATAAATAGATTACAACACACAGTGAATAGTCCCCAGTACATAGATTTTCATCTTATGAACCACATTAACTTTTTCCATTGCAGTTCCTTGCATAGATTTTGTGTCGCCGACCGATCGCTTGATTTTCGGTCGAAGGTGGTCGGAAACGGGTCGTAAGCTTGGCGTGACTGGGGCTTAAAAGGCACAGTATCGTTTGTAAACTTCGTTCCTGTCCTGAACAATATGAGAATGTTTTTTTCTCTTATTCAAGATGTGGGGAATGTATGCCTTTATACCCGAGACGGGTCACTTTCGTGATCCATTTTGCAATCACCGAGGGACAACGACTTACGGAACCAGTACCCCTTCTACAAAAAAATAGATAAGTAAAATAAATAGATAAAAAGTAGCCCTGCTCCACAGAGTCTCAGTCCAGCTAGTGTCTGCTTCTTTCCCTCAAGGACAGCGTTTCTCATAGGTTCCGCAAAAGGTCCCTTAGGGTTCCGCGAGAACAAGTGAGATAAGCTAATGCACTTTTGATTTTTGTTTTAATTTCATATACGTAATACAATTAATCACGCACGACATATTCTTGGTTATTGTAATAATGTAATACAGACATCATCCTATCTAACCTATTATTACGATGAAAATAAAACGAGAAAGATATGGTATATATTATTAGCGCTGGGGTTCCTTGAGACATACAATTTATTTTGAAGATTACGCAAGGGTAAAAAAGTTGAGAAATGCTGATTTAGGGGATAGACTTCACTACTGGCACATCTGCGAAAAATGCAAACTTAATTTCCTATCGGAATGGAAGGACGGAACCCACAAACATCTTGCCGACATCGGCAGCCAGTCCCCGGATTTCAGAGTCCCATGGGTTCCCGTTTCTTTCCTTCTCTCGATCTACGTTCTACTTGTCACGATCATTCCCATTTTCCCTGAACACAGAAAATGAGATATCGAGCTCGCCGGCTGCTCTGCACCTCCTGGTGTATGCTCCTGACCTTCATATTTGATCTGGTCGACTGCATTTTCTTCCACTGTCTTGTGTTGTTTTTGCTTCGCTGTTCTTTAAGTGATCCAGCATCCCATTTCGACTGTTAAGAATTCATTTATCTCTAGATTTTAATCTTCTAAACAAGGGTTCCTGAATAATTAATCAAAACGCACACACTTCTGTATTTATTATTATTATTATTAATCCAACCGATTTCCCTGGTGTTTCCTCTCCCTTCCCTATTCCGTGTTTTAGTACGTAGCCAAAGTGCTGACTACCATGAGGTTGATGAGGTTACTATTATCTTTAGATTACCCGCAAATGGAGTCTGCTGATCTTCATGTGTTGTTGTTATAGCCGCCTCAGCATTAGCGTTCATCCATACGATACCTATCGATGAAATCATCACTATCAAGTACTTTTCGATAATGGGCTGTTACTTATTTCCCACGTCTCTATCAAATTTGCTACGCTGAGGGTTACGCCAAATGGTTTTATGCAGCCTGGAGTGCGAATGGGATACAACGGTGGGTGAACTCGGGCGGAAGTGGATTATTTGCTCGGCGACCAACAGCAGACCTGTGAGACGCCTCAGCCCTCCAATGCGACGCACCAAAGCAATGCAACCGTGCGTCTTCACACTCTCTCGAGCGGATTTGTTACATTTTTTCCTATCGTGTAATGAAGACCAAACAAAACGTACAATGTTCTTGAAAGTCTTTGGCAAACAGTGAATTATTATGTTATGATCATGCCATGTGGAGGGAATGTTTCTTTTTCTCCCAGAGTTTAATACTACTGCACTATCATTCATGGGTTCAGGATTTCTTGGAACATGTCGGACGTTTCCCCTAACCTACGCAGGATCAATTGTACGAATAATTAAACGGAGGTGATCACGCATTAGTTTGTAAATATCTTCCTGAAATTCAGGCAGTATGAGTCGAGAGAATTTGGTGTACGAATCTGATGAAAGTGATCGATTTACCGAACCATTCCGGCGACCGCCAGGGAGTTTTCAAGGTCAAAGCTCGTGACGTCAAGTCGGTCGCCTGTTTTCCACCTCTGCCGTGGTCCGCACAACCCACCTGCCTTCGTTACTCCATTTTTTTCTCAACAAAAACAGAACTCACGCTACAAGCCGGTTGGCTGCAACCAACATTATCACCTTTTCCCTACGTACTTGGACTTCTCAGGTTTAAAAACATAACAGAAATATGAAATTACCGTGAGCTAAATCAGTTTGGAAAATGTAAAGATAAGAGGAAAAAGGTAGAACGAGTTTGACACATACAAATATACGCATTTGGAACAAAATAATGTCCTCAATATATTTGCACTTTAAAAGCGTCGGGCACCAAACGAACTCTAGGTAATTATTACCGATTCTGAGTTAATAAAAACGCACATTTTGTATATATTGTTAATAAATCGCCAGAGAAGTTAAGAATACTAAGCATTTTTTTCGTAATTATTCAATTTGACATTCGTACCCTACAAAGCAGTGCTTCATCACCCTCTTTGCTCATAAAATCTTTATTATGTAATGCTGTTTCCTAACTTCCCAGATGTCGCTTTTGCCTGACCCTGGTTACTTTAAGGATTTTATTCTCTCTAAAACAAGACGATTTTATTCGGCTGAGAGGAATCTGTTAAGAATTTTATTCTGGCTCATGCCAATTTATTTTATCCAGCTTAAAGGAATCCCTCTCGGCTTTCGCTGTCAACATGACCATCTCTTCCCTCCCGGCTGTAGTAGGTAACGTAAAAACGACTGCGAGCTAGCGCACTTACTCACCAAATCGACATGATCTTCGTTTTTTTTTTTTTTTTATACAAGTCCTACAGGGGTCCTTGAACCAGTCTTTCTGATTGTTTTCCAAAGGGTCGTCTGATTTCACGAACTTTAAAAACAATTTGGTACGCAGAATATGAGTAATCCACAAATATAGTGGTGCGAAATTACTTATACTGAATTACAATTACTTATGATAGAAAGGAATGATAATATCAAATTAAATAAATGAACAAGTAGAAACAAAATAATGAATAACAGAGTGAGTAATTAAAAACAAGTGAACAAGTGCACAAACCGACGAAGGACTTGTTAAAAAGATAATGAATAGATACTACGATTGGCATAGTTTTGTACCCTTAACTGTCAGATATCAACTGATCAACGAAATATTGGACAACTGAAAATTATTGAAAAAAAGATGTTCCTTTATGCCCAATGTTCATTTTTAAGTTTTTTTATTATTAAACAATCCCAGTACGTCTTTTAGTATATCTTGTAATATCAGATGAAAATATATTTAACTCTTGAATTACTGTAGATTATTCAATATATAATACTTATATTCTAGATTCGAGAATAATATAGACAAAACTTTGGAAACTTTTATTACCTCTCTTAACCTCGGGAATATATTTATTATGCTGAAACACTGGCATATTATCAGGTACAGCATATTATCAGGTACAGCATACCTATTTCAATTGCTAAATGACAGCATACCATAGAACCGAGTGTTTTTAATCCTAAGTGCACTTCACCAAAGTGTCATATTTTCCGAATTATGATGACAAGCAAATTAATTTAGCAAATTTTAGAATTTCCAGCTTACGCTAAACCTAATTCACTTTAAGTCTACGTTAAGCACTTTGCGTACGAGTGTTTGCAGGCCTGCAGACGGATCGTAAATGCTGATAGAGCAAAGTTCCAACACTGCAGTGCGACTGTTGACCTTGAGCTGGCCTCTGTGTCTCGACGGAAAGCGGCCAGGCTACCTACAGGTCTGAGTACTGACGTGGCTCCTACTTTAGACATACACATATACTCCTTACCATCACAGTTATGCAACTCCCTCCTATCGTTCGTAGCAGTGACAATTCTTATCGATTCGAAACCCCTCCGAAGAGACCATACAGTGGTAGATACTCTAAAAAAAATGTCGACTGTTCAACAACATTTTTGCTAGAGCCATCAAGTACGCTCACTTCCCCTTTCCACCCCTTGGGTTGTTTTCCTCCTCAAGACAACTTTCTCCATACCACACTCGACGCGAGCAAAAAGGAGGGTAAAATCCACACACTTCCTCTCTACTGTCATTTCAAGATAATTTTCCATTATTTGTGGAACGTGATCGTTTCATACACTTTCACCGTAAGCCACTGTTACAAGGAAATAGGGAAAAACTAAAAATAACTGTGTAATCATCTGTTAGGAACAAACACGAGCAAACATTCGCGTCATCATCCTTCACGTAGGGCAGAAGGTAGTCTGACGTCATGCATCTAAGATGGCGACGACGACTGGCGGTAAAGGAAGAAACAATTGTCCGCATTAGGAACACTCCGACACCATGCGGGCCTACATTCCTCACTCAAGGCTCCATTATGTACACGGCATCTGCGCTTCATATCAGTTACTTGGAGTAAACAAACCAAATGCGACACACACACGTACTTTGAATTTTAATACCTCATATACGCATTTTTATTCTCCCAATAACGTATGTCTATGATCGCCCAACTAAAATTTCAAATAGTGCCAGCCAATAGTTGCAATGACTAGGAACTATTCTCGAGCTATTTATAAATATTTTTTTAACGTTAAGACGTGAAATATCAGGGGTACATCTATTATGTTCATTGTAGAGGTCTTCTGCTACTCCGAAGGTTGCCAATGTTAAGGGCCTGTCTCATGTGTTGCTGTTGCTGCTATTTTTACTCTTAATTCTACTGCTACTACCATAATTTCAGTTTCGAATATTGCAACTGTTGCTGTTATAATTTTTTTTTCACTACTACTGACGACTTATTTGTTCTGTCTATCCCCAGGGTGATTTAATTAAGGCAAGAGAAACTACAGTTAGTGAAAGTAAATTAATAAATCTCTCAACCCTTTTCGTTATGACTGATGATTCATCCAACAGCTCTAGATGATACCCGGGGAGGGGAGCTGCTGAAGAAAGATGGCTGAAACCTAGTTAGGTATTATCTCGCTAATAAATTTCACAGTTTCGCTACCAAAGAGACGGCATATAACTGAATAAAACAGCCAGGCTGCAAGTACCCCCAAGTGCGGAAGAGGCCAGTGATAAACAAAATGTGTACAAGTTTTCTGAAGAGGAGAATATTCGCACAAGGTTCCAATATTTTTTCATAAATACAACGCATTGAGTGTCCTTAAAACACGACCTCAAAAACCACTAAAACAACTCGCTTATTGTTAACATATAGATATCCTTAATAAATATAAATAAATATATCAGATATTCCTTTATCAATTTTCAAACAGTATTTCTGATATCAAATAATTTTCAGTCAGTATTCTATTTATTTAAACTCTCCTTATTTTTTTTTACGGAAGTCTATGATATTTGTATTTGCTTTTCTGAAGAACTCAACAATGGGAAAAGGATTCCAGGGCTTTTCCGGGGTACTCCACCGTGAACAGACCTCCACGATGCTTCACGCTCTTCTTATGCCGCGCACACCATGACATATTTCCCCATCTTTGCCTGCTTGTTGTTTGTCGGCTGCAGCCATCACCCCTTGTGCTTCCATCCAGGTGCACAAAACACCTGGGACGCGCACAGAACGCATGGACACACACACACACACTCGCTCACACATTTTGTTGTCATTGTTATTATTGGTATTATTATTACCAATATTATCATTGTTATTATTATTAGTATTATATATATATATATATATATATATATATATATATATATATATATATATATATATATATATATATATATATATGTGTGTGTGTGTGTGTGTGTGTGTGTGTGTGTGTAAATACGTGTGGGTGTTATATGGTAGGAAAAAACGAGATAGATCAGCCGAGACACCAGACTAAAACATTCAAAGTAAAATAGTGTTATTGATCCAACCCGTGTTTTCCTACCACTTTTTCCATTCCACTGTCGCCTTCAAACATACTATGTATTATATATATATATATATATATATATATATATATATATATACACATACATATATATATATACATATATATATATATATACATACATATATATATATATATATATATATATATATATACATATACACATATATATATATATACATATATATGTATATATATAATATATATCACTTTATCTATTTGTTTATAGATACGTAGACTGCTTAACCCTCTCGATGCACGAAGAGTTTGCGTCGGTTGAACAAAATCACCTGACAACGTCCAAAACACACGTACAAGTTTTAAATAGTAGTGAAAGAGATAACGTACCATGCTAAGACTGTACAAGCATTTCCTTGACTTTATATATATATATATATATTTGCCAAGATTTATATAAATCATTCCACTGATGTAAGAATGGTCATAACCACACTGCATGGAGAAGTGCGTGACTTTTTACAAGGAAGTACGGCTAGATTGCACGATGACTAATTATGTAAAGCAAAACATTCTCAAGGACGTTGGTCTAATCAACGATCCCGAACAGTTCTTACTGACACATGTGTATCTCAGCACACCTGCAGTGGCATGCAGAGGGGAGGGAGGGAGGGAGGGGCAAAGGGGTGGTGGACCCGGGTAGTCAAATGGGGAGGGGCATCCATTCAGATCATTTGGTGAGAAAAACGTAATCAATTATGTTTATTTATATTTAAGTCTAATAAAGTGTTTACTTTATGTTTCATCTGTGTTTACACATTCAAAATATCTTCCGTTTTCGTAATATTTCTTAGTACTAGGCCTCATACTTGGATATTTAGGTCATAGAAGCAGGGAGTTGTCTCCGAGCATCATCATACATCTGCCCGCCACTGACACCTGTTCTGAAAGGACGAATGACAGGAACTGTAGCGTGACAAGTATCACCCGTTGACATGAAGATCACTCCTTGTAACAACTACAACAATGATTAAAACAAATTCTTGATGATCATGATGAGGTATTTTCGAATGTTGCACGCACTTGTGCCACGTCATGTACCTGGTACCTCAGAGTTCTGTGAGCTCAGGAAGCAAATTTCCACGGGTGATCCAACACTGATGCAACTTGATGACAAATGGAGAAAGTTAGAGATAAATGGGATCGTTGATTACACAATCCGTAGGGATAACCGAAGTACTTGATAGATTTCGATAAGAGCATTCGTCAACCCGTCCGTGGAATCTTCACGAACATGAGTAGTACATCGTACATCTGGTATCTTGAATGACAATTTGTCGATATCGTCGACATCATCGTGAAACGTTTTTAAATAACTTGAATCTATCAAAAGTTTTAATGGTGGATTGTTCTAAAATTTAATCAGTCACTAGGTACGGCATCTTAAATGCGGATATTCGTTTTAGTGTAGCTCTATTAAATTGTTCTTGCTACAAAATAATCGTAAATTTTGCTCCGTTTTTCATTGGTTCGCCGGCCAATTGTCAGCGTTGCTTTTCCACTGTAAGCCAAATCTAGACAGATACAGGATAAAGATTTATATTGCTACCATAACAAGCTCTATCTTAAAAATTCATTGGAGGAAACTACAAAAATCTAGCCATAGAAATTAGCGATGGGTAATATGATACGGGTAGTCCTGACCTCCTGTTAGAACGCCGATGGATCCAAAGTCCCGAACGAGAAGGCTATTTGAATGATTTACAGGATGAGCAGTGGTTATTAAAGTATAATTTTATTTTTATTCATCTGTAATGTGTGCACACTGAATATTCCTGAATCATATAACCATTCTTCGAGTGCACGGGAACGAATTATGATAAAAATACGACAGTTATAGCGTGCTCAGCACGATATTCAATCCTCGATCATCTGGCAACGCTGCGCCCGCACAGCGCATGCGCGCACGTGGTCACAAAAAGGTTCGAAGGTGCAACGGGGCAATGACACTTTGCACGTTCGTAGGGTCCAGGTAACCAATAGTAAGGTTTTGAACAAATGTAAATAAAAGAAACGAGATTAAGATATTTTCTTTCTGGGTCTGCAAGGGACATCCAATGAAACCAAGGTTGGGAACTCGGGTAAAAAACACCAGGCAAAAGATGAGAGATAGTAAGTATAGCCACACTATATAAATCCTCTAGAGGAAACAATTTTATAGTTTGGAGTCGTTGTAACCGCTGAGAAAATGTCCATACTTGAAGTCATTAAACAATGGGCAAAATATGCACATAAAGTTTCCTCCGACAGGACGTTGTTGCTGAACCCACCTGAGGTGCATACTAACGCCAGATAACTTCATTTGTTGTGTACTTCAGTGGTCTGTGTACGATTCGCTGTATCCGATTCCGTCCACGCGATCATCTGAGTTTTTCTAACAGGCAGTAGCAAAGTTGGTAGAGCAACGACTTCGTGTTCTCGTGAGTCTCGGTTCGAATCCAGGAACGACTGTCGGAATTATTAGATTGACTACACCGTAACTGGTTATTCTATTCAGGCAATAGTAAACACATGCGAGATATCCATTGAACATCAGCTTTGTAAACTGTGGGATTTTTTTTACTACCATACGTGCTGCAACACGCTCATTTATTGATCTCGAATATTCAATTCTCAAAACGGAATTTCAGTGAAGCCCATCTACAAAAAATATTGGAACTATCTAAGAGGAACGAAATATAAACGTCACGTATATTCTCAATATCAACTATCTTCCTCCAAACGCCTACAGGCCTGTGAATCTCGAACAATGTTTTTTTATTTATTTATTTCTTGAAAATTAATATCCACGTGAACAAGTTGCTTAAACATGGCAAAGTAACTGCCTAGTGTAGGCCTTATGGTCTCTTGCAGTCTCTTTCATTCTTATATTCTTATGTTAAGCATGAACTGCGAGTTAAGCCTTTATTCCTGACATTTCGTCTACTGACTTTTTCAAAAGAATGAACATACTGGCTCGCGCATATTTCCTTTACCGTGTTTAAGAACCTTCCTTTCTTCTTCTCTTCAAGTCCCGGTTGACTAAATTGACCTCCCTGTCGCCAAAGCCTTTCCCCAGAACTCTGTGGCTGGGACTGTTGACCGCACATGCACCGTAGCAAATCCCCTGGCGGCTTCTGGCAACTGCTGCAAAATTAGCGACGACGCTTTTCATTCTGAGGCGGTGTAGGACAACGCCCTCGAGCACTGTCTCCTCCTAGTCACTACAGCAGCACTGACCCCAACACCCGACCCCACTTCCTCATAGTTCGCATACCCACATTATATAAACAACTTGGAGACAAAGTACCACGAGCTTCATAAGACCCGCATGGCGCAATTAGATGAGAACTAACAGGGGAACGAACACACACACACACACTGCTGAAATAATTTCAGTATCGCTGCGCTGCGGGTCGTTACTTCAACTCTCGTGGGCGGGGAGTTGGGTGTATGTGCAAGGTCACAACAGTACCCATAGATCGGTCGTATATGAACTCTGAACTCTCTTTCGGGAGGGAAATAGATGTCGATCACGAGTCCAACACGTGATCCAAGACCATGGTGAATCACACACACACATACACGCACAAACACACACACACACACACACACACACACACACATACACCAAAGAAAATTGATTAGTAGATGAAAGGCAGTTACCTGTACACAGCAATTTCAAGTTGTATGAAATAAATGCGGAAGCAAAGGCTGTACACAAACTAATGGAAAAAGTAAATATAAGAAAAGATCCAGGGACTGAAAGTGTCTCAAATTGGACACTTAGGGAATGTAGAGAACTGACGGATAAGATTCATAATCTAATTTTGTGCTCACTGAAGGAAAGGATACTACCACAGGACTGGAGAAAAGTTAATATAGTACCACTTCATAATGGAAAAAGTAAGAAGCCACAGCTACAGACCAGAATCACTGACCAGTATGACAACTTAAATATGTAAGGGAACTATAGAACATAGACGAGTTAGATATCTTAGAAAATTGAGGATAACCACTTGGTTTTAGAAATGGGAGATTATATGAATCAATTTCACAAAGTTGATGTGCTGCAAGACGGAGGAAGTTGAGAGGAACAAGTATACTCAGATCTGGAGAAAACATTTGATAAAGTACATCATAATAAACTTTTATGGAAACTAGATCATACTAAAGGACTTAAAAGTAAGCTTTTTAGATAGGTTAAGGAATTCTTGAAAGACCGGTACATGAGAACAGTATTGAAGGACGGGGTGTCAGGATGGAGATAGGTGACCCAACGGAGTCCTCGATATATGTAATCGATAAGATGGAAGGTATAACAAGCGACAGTAATACGTTCGTAAATCATGTAAAGATCCTTAGAAGAATAGAACACGAAGAAGACTGCCAATTGTTACAAGATCTTGACAGTACATGTGCATGGAGCCAATCGTGGAAAATTAACATTAACGCCAAAAAAGACAAGGTACTGGAAATATGTACAAGATAAAAAAGCCAACAAGCGAATTACTTTGTGTGAAAAGAATTAATTACAAAAGCAAAAGAAGAGAAAGATCTGGAAGTCATAATTACAGATAACATCACCTGACAAACATATCAGCAAAATTGTAGGCGAAACATGGACATTTGAGGAACATAAAAGTGGCTTTCTACTATACAGACTGCATAGTCTAATCCGCCCTACAATGGAATACGCAAACGTGGTGAGGTTTTTCACGAAAGGTGAAGGATATAATCAAGAGTGAAAGAATACAAAGAGCAGCAATCAAATTGGCTTTTTGCCTTGTAAGAGGAAAGTCTGAAATCATTGAACATGTCATTAGAAAAAAAAAAGTGAGAGGTGACATGGTTTTAGTAATCAGGACATTAAATCTATAAAACTGACAGAAGAGATCTGATTGTCTTGGACGAGAGTCACGAAATCATAGAAATAATTTGAAAAGAACAAAATTTACATAAAACGCATTAACTTCTGAAATGAATTAAAAACTAATTTAGCCTAAGCTAAAAAAAAAGTGACTTCAAAGCTGGATATAACAGCTAGAGAAAAAATACAAACGAGGGTTACACAAGCATAACCCATTTCCTGGCTATTACAATTAAGTACGGTAAATGCAATTAGGTAAACACGCACAAACACACACACAGTATTACCCATATATCGGTCATACGAGCTCTGAGCTCTCATCTGGGAGGTTAATAACTCTCAATCACAAGTCCAACACGTGATCCAAGACCATGATGAATCACAAACACACACTCGAACATACATGCACACAGGTGTCCTGATGATCTTTTATTTTATAGTCAAGTCTCTGGTACGAAAAAAAATATACTAAAACAATCTTAAAGGTGGAGAGAACAGTAAGTACAATTAAACACTTGCGAAAGGGGTAATTTAAGAAGAAAGTCTGAGAGCCGAGACTATATCTTACCGTACGGTCCCGTCTGCGGTGAAAATTTACATAACTACTCAGTTCAGACAACGAACATAGACTGAAAGAAACGACGTCATGGAGAGCGAAAAGCACAGCCTATCCAGACATGCAAAGACTGGCATCTCAACACGAGATCCCTCAGCTATCTGATACCACGGGCATGAATAGAATCACCTGGCGGCAGCTAGGATAGAAGGGAAAAGTGCCAACTGGCACGGAAGTGGCATTCTTCATCTCCTTCCATAGCAAAGAGTTCTCACGAAGATGAAAGATATTATATGGTGGCAGTCAGTATAAAAGAGGAAAAGAGTGCATTTATTTTAACTATACATTTATTCTATTATTATTTATATTATTATATTTTTATTCATCTATTTATTGATCAATTTATTTATTATTATTATGATATTCTTCGCATCCGCCCTAGTTATGGATCAAAAGGTCTCCTGTCGGCATGCTCCGCCTTTATAATCCTTTGTAAGTTGAAGAGGGAATAACTAGGAGACGAGTAGCATCTGCCAAAGATTTAACCCGTTTCCGTACCGAGTGCTACTTTTATCCTTTTACTCTACCTGCCGCGTGACTGAATTGGTTAATTAAAGGTTTGGTGGAAATAACTGTACCTGTCGTCTCGTTTGCGCATGCGCGCCGGATGTGTGCGTGTACGTGTGTGCTTGAACGCTCGCGTTTATACATATACCTGAACACATCTAGACGAGCTTCACATGCCTGAGCTATCTATCTAGTACAGCGTTTCTCAACCAGGGTTCCCCGGAACCCTAAGGTTTCGCAAAAGGTCCCTAAAGGTTCCGCGAGAACAAGTGAGATAAGCTAATGCACTTTTGATTTTTTATTTGATTTCATGTACTTAATGTAACACGCATGGCATATTCTTGGTTACTGTAATAATGTAATATAAACATCACCCTATCTAACCTATTATTACGATGAAAATAGAATGAGAAAGATATAGTGTACGTGTTTTTTCTTTTTTTGCGTAGGGGTTCCTTGAGACATGCAATTTATTCTAAAGGTTACGCAAGGGTAAAAAGATTGAGAAACGCTGCTCTAGTATGTAGACATCTGTGATAACTGCATTTAGTATTAACCTCATAGGTCAATAAGATCAGCGGTTAACCTGTTGCTGGATGAATACATTTGGCATTAGTCGCAACAGTACCTTTTGGCGATAACTGGAATAAAATGTTTAAAAGCAAGACGGGGAACTTCAATACTTTAACTTGTCACTCAGTCGTTTTATTCCCTTAGTTGAAAACATCAACAGTAGTTTGCTTTGATCTCCGTAAAGTGTCTGCACCTGCTTGACTCCACGTGCCCGCACTTCTGTTTGTGTGTATGATTATTTGCTTGTTGATGTGCATTTGCTTTCGTTTTGTGCGTGCGCCGTCTCGTCTTCTGCTCGCGCACTTTTGTGGATGACAATTTATTTGACTTTGTCGACATCCTTCCCGCCTTCAGGTCTTAAAGGTTTCGAATTGTCATCCTGTTTCCACCCCACTGGTGTTTTTACATAGTATTCTTTCTCTGTGACTATTTCTCTGTACATTCTTGTGGACGATTACATCTCTTCCTGTTTTATTAGCTTAGTTTCTCCCTCACATGTCTCCCTCACGTTAGTCCTTTTGACCTTTTCGTGTTTGTCCAAGTTATCATTTTCTTAATAGTGCATGTTCCATAACAGTGTTGTATATTCTAGGTTGTGTCCTATAAACTACAAGATTATTCCATATCAGATTTTTACGTTTCTTTTATCTTGTCGAACTCTCCTTAATTAGTTTCTTCAAAGTACTTTGGTTTCTTTTTGCAAAGTTATATTTTGTTTATCTAGAGGACTTCTTTCTACTTATTTTACTTCCGAAATAAATTAGAGGATTACATGATTATTTGTAACTATGAGACGCTGGTATTTCAGTGACTCAATCGTACCTGGTATTTTTGTACCAGTTCGATCTTGCTAGGGTATCCTCGCTTCTTTCACCCACTGGGTCATGTTATTTACTATACTCGACAGCATATTGCCCCATGCTCCCTAATCCTCCCATTTCAGTTCTTCACAGTTAATCTATTACGAACTGATATTACGACATTTCCTTCATTATTTTTACAACTCTGTCTAGCATTCTTTATATTCACTCTTATTACATGCTCATGTCTCTGGTGGGAAATATGTCACTGTGAAGTTCCTATTTTCTATTTCCAACCGTTATAATTCTCGCATTCGTCACCTGGGTGTCTTCTCCTATTTCCGATTCGTCTACCTTTATGCGTTTTTCCACTACCATTCCTTCCATTTTTTCCTGTCCCTACACCATGTATTCTCCTACTTAGATGTCAATATTTCTACTCAACTTGGTCTCGACAAAACCATTATGTCTTGTTCGTTTTCCTCTAAGTAACCATTTATCTCTAATCTAGTTGAAGTCAGTCTGTCCATGTAACAATACGCTGCTTCCTTTTTTATGTTTTCTTTGGTATTTCCTCATTCTTTGATCTACAATTCTCTACCAAAGTTGTCTTCTCGATCCTTGTCTTGTTTCTTTTTTGTTTTTTATTATTCTTTCACTCTTTTTTCTTCTTCTATATCCTATTTATTTTTCTTTTCACCATGCTTTGCAATTTAAACTTTAATTTTTATTAGCAGTGCCTTCATTTTGCATATTTTGCTAACCTAAACATTTTCGCCTCTTGTACGTCAGCATGATTACCCATAATTACTTGCACTCTCTTTTGTTTTCAGTCTTTGTGTTTCTATCTTTAGCCTTGTTGGGAAATGTTCTTCCTGCCTGCAACGATAATGCATTTATTTACTTACCATTTCTCTTACTGTTTATTTACTCTCATATACCCTTATCATTTTTTTTTGTATGCGTGTGCACGAGTGTGTATATTTCACTTCACATGCATAATAGATAAGTCGTTTGATAAAGCAAACACTCACTGGCACTCCATGAGGTCCGAGAGACGACTCACCTGAAAATGAAAAATATTATATTAGAATAATCACATTAGATATATCTAAAAGATGTTTACTGGTGTTAAAATATATGAATTGTAATTGATAACAAAAGTTCCTCTCAAATGAAAAACAAAGAAATACACGACTCATCCTTTCCCCGGAAAGAGGTCACCATTGGTGTAATTTAGTCGACGACAGTGTGTTCCCATTTTCTGTGTACCATGCCATTAGGGAAACTATCGATTCTCATCTTCCTTAATCGAGTCATTTCCTTTTGTCAAGTAGGACGCCTACCTACTTAGCATGTTTCTACTCTACGTAAAGAAATCTGTGTCTTACATTTTTCAATCATGGTCTAAATATTTCTGTAGTACTTGCCATTTTCACAGAACCATATCATTATGAAATTGTTCTTTTACGTTCCGTGTAGAATGGAAATGTATCTGGACAGAGTTTATGATAGTATCATCTGCTGGGTGTAAAAAATTGGCGATTCGTTCGTTCCACTGTACTGGTAATGCTCCATAACCTTGGAGAAAGAATCTGTTGTTAACGATGGGATCGTATGAAGCGAGACTTTTTGTTCGTTAAGACAGGTATTGCACGATCTCAAGTTAAATTATTTTAACTTGTTTACTCCGACCACTTCGTCGCACTGACGTAATCTACAAATGATAATCTGATTTATAAATAATTTTACTCTACTTAAGGACCGTCACCCGGTTGAAAAGGTTAAGATTATATCGATTAATCTATTCTTTGCGGTGACACTTTTCGAATCATAAATCGGCATGTGTCACGCCACCTTAATCATCTTCGTGGACGTCGCCACTGAAGCGGAGTGGATCACATGGTGGAGTTTAATTGCCTCAAGGAATTGCTCCATCATTCTCATATTTCACTTTTTTATTTCTTAACGTTTCCTTGTAGTTTATGTGTGAATTTCTCCAATACTGTTACTCTAACGGGTAACATAACCTTTAGATATAAGAGATTTCCTCTAAGGCACCGTTTCCCAACCTTTTCCGACCATAGCAATCCCATGTCATGTCTAAGCAGTCCAGCACCCCTATCTTGTTGTTAGAAGGATAAAAGAGAGTGAAGTGTACTGCTTGATGATTTATTTTCTTGATTCCCTAGAACTGAAACAAATTGACAATATTGTTTGTAGAAGAAATAAGAACACCCTAGAAAAATAGAATAGCATGGGAAAAGTCAAATATACACAACTAGGTAACCAATGATACATATGTCAACGTGATTTTTGTGTGCATCACTTCCCAGCACCTTCAGGAGGTGCTAGCACCCCAGGTTGGGGAACGCTGCTCTAAAGTGTTAGTGTTAAAGTATCACCACTAAACTCTCCCCTCCCTACATTCTTTAAAGCTACCCCAATAAACATCCTTCCAAGTTTGTTATAAGTATGCACAAGTTTAATGCATTCAATATGCTCCGGACTTGAGCTTCGCACCCTACGAACCAGGATAATGTAGCAGTGATTCACAACTGAAGAAAATCAGATAAATTATGAACACTTTGGAGTTTTTGCTTCCACCAATTGGAACACTACTGTTCGGTGGTACAAGAGGAACACCAGTGTATAGTCTACAATTCTTCCCCTTTGGAAAGATACAAGTATTGGTTATCGACGACGAATACGACGAGTAACTCGTTCAGTACACTGTACTTATCCAAGTCGACGTCAAGCCATTTAACTCGTTAGTAAGGAAGAGGTAATACTACAATCATCATCACTTTTCACTTCTAACGATACCCAACATCACCATTACCGTCACTCATCATCATCACTACTCTTCAGTACTGTCAACCTACCATCACTATCATTACAAACCATATTTCAAATGCGACTGCTATGGATTTGTCTTACATTTCGTGTACTGGTTAACTTAGTCGAAATTATTTATAGTTTTAACTCTGAAAGGTTGAGGTAATTGTGTTTTGCCACTCAAGATATGGCGTAGTTTCATTGTTATTTGGAGTGGGAGTTGATGTCAGAAGAGGGTTGTTACAGTGTGTTGTGTAAATCGAACATTCTAGTAGAATATGTGGAAGTGTGAGGGGAACTTATTGGAGGGGGAGGGATTGTGGGTAATATGTAAAGGGACGAGGACGTCGAAGATTGAGACGATGGGAGAAAGGAACCCAGATCTTATTCAGTTGGAACGCTTTGTCGGTGGTTCGAGCTATCAATGCATACTTTAATTTGCCCAGTAAACTAAGCTAAACGATATGCTGTTGAACGAATGAATAGGCGGGAAAGAGATTCCTGTTTTATGACTTCATTTAGCCTTTTTTGTGTGTCTAAGGGAAAGCAAAGGTGTATTGGAGGAATTAGCCAGGGAGTTTGGGGTGTTATCATGGGAAAGATTTTGTCAACTATTTCCAATGTCGACAACAGGTCTGCTTTAATGTTTTGAGGGATTTGGCGAGTTCGGTCCTCTTGATGTGGCAGAGGTATTTCAGTCATGTCAAAGAGCGGTGAGGGGTGTCCGCATTTAGCGGTGAGGGTTGTCCGCATTTAGCGGGGTGGAAGAGTACCCGCATTTAGCGTATAAGTTTTTTTTTTCTTGTGGAGAGCTTTGGAAGGCGACTGAGTTGTGGAGTAGGCCGAGGGGACGTCTAGGGTCTAAAATTCGAAGGGCTATGCGTGTGGCGAAATAGGCTTGGCGTTTGTATTCGAGTTTGCTCTGTATATGACTCGTATAACTTTCAGTGATCGTCTGTCTGCTAATACCCATGCGTAGGCTACCAATTTTAGGAGATAGTAGGCTCGGAGGGAAGATGCTTCTATATGTTTAAGGGAGGGAGTCCAAGCGAGTCTATTGTCGAGGATCAGGTCCAGAAACCGGGTCTGTTCTACCACTAAGAGCTTGGCGTTGTACTGATAGAGCATCTTCGCACCGCCGTCGTCTACAGAGGTGCACAGCAAGGTTGGTTTCCTCGGGTTTATACAAGTCTTTGGAAAAAGCGCAAAACAGATCTAGGTCGTCGACATATATATAGCTGGTGGTTATTTTCATATATCCATTATTTGTCTTATTCTGTTTTTCTATTTGATTTGATTCATTAATCCCTTTTTTCACGTTTTTTATAGTTATGACAGACTGATATGGTGGAAAGAATAATGAGGTCATTTTCCTGGGGTCTCATTTCTGTTGTACATGTGAAGAGGATATGGATCTTCCTATACATACTCGTAATGTTGTTCTATGGGACATGAAACTTGGTAAAGCTTCCCGAAATCCTAACAGGTAATGATAAAATTTAAGAAAAAAAAAAAAAAACTATGAAGTGTTGTGGCCTGCTTGAAGGGATGTGAGAGAACAACTCTCTTTTTGCTATGAGAGTAGAAATTAAACTTTTTTATAGGAAATTTCAGACGTAGTTTGTAAGTGCGAGTAGGCGGTAGCAATGTAGGGAGGTTTTGTCATTTCCTGCTTTAGGGGAAAGGAATGATGATGGGCTCTCTCCAGGTGGTCGAGGAAATTCAGAGTAAAGGATGTCACAGTTGGACGTGGGTGTCGTATAACATCTGGACGTGAAGAACTGTCTTAAAATTGGAGACAGTGGCGTGATAGCAAGATACCGCGAACGCAATGAGTGCGGTGTAAAGTCTGGTAGTGGCTGTGATTCTAGGGCAGTCTTTTGGGATGTGAATCTGGGGTCTTGGTTTGCGTGGCTACATGTTGGGGATTGTGTTTTGCTGTTGTTTCGGTTACTTTGGAAGGCGAGGGTATGGTTTGACCATTGATTTGGTCAAGAAAGCTGGGGGCTGTTTTGTTAGAGACTTTTTTAACTTCTTCCATATCTTAAAGATAAGGTTTTGGTAGATTATTGTTGATATATAGGTTTACCACAATTTTAGGCACGTTTGGATTTATATTATTATTATTATTATTATTATTATTTTTTTTTTTTTAAGAATGATGTTCTCGATAGTTGGGTGTGTTTGAAAGTGGCAGAAGACATTTTTCTTTGCTCTACGGCCTTTGGCACCGTTTGGATTCCACCAGGAAACTGCCCTGATGCAGATGGTGAGACTTTTGGAATTAATTTGAATGCTGCTGATGTTGTGTGGTTTGTGGGAAAATCTAATCTTATGTCGACTTGTAGGTAGTTTTCTAGCGCTTTGGTTGCATGATGCCTTTTGATTATCTATTTGTTTATTTTTATTTTATTTGATCTTATTTCATTTTATTTCATATATATTCTTTTATTTTATTTCATCCTATTTTATTTTATTTCTGTACAGGTATGGGACTATCGAGGTTGTTGTTTGGGTTGGAGGGGAGGTTGTAAGGAATGCAAGTTCAACTGGGAAGTGGTCACTATGACGTAAATCTGATGCCACCTATCACTCATAGTCTAGAACAGTGATTCTCAACCAGGAGTAAATTTGGCCCTTGTGGGTTAAATTTTTACATGACAAGGGGGTGAATAATATAATTGATGTACCTGGTAGTTGAATAAAAGTTCAATTAAATTTCATTTTGTAAATTCTGTGTGTATGAGAGAATGTCACGTGTGTATGTGTGTGTGTGTGCGTGTGTGTGTGTGTGTGTATTCACCTCGGTCTTTGGATCTCGTGCCGGACTCGTGATCGACAGCTATTTCCCTCTCGGAGGAGAGCTCAGAGCTCGTATGACCGATCTATGGGTAATGCTGTGACCTTACACGCACACACACACACACACACCCAACTCCCCGCCCACGAGAGTTGGAGTAACGACTCGAAGCGTAGCGGTGTGTGTGTGTGTGTGCGTGCGTGCGTGCGTGCGTGCGTGCACGCCGAGGGAGAAAGGGAGGAGGTGGGCAGAAGGAAGGGTGTCAATCAATCCTTTTTTGTCCCTATATATGAATCTTTTCTGTGGAAGTGAGGGGGTAATTGGAGAAATACATCAAGCCGTAGGGGTTAATGAGAGAGTAAAAGTTGATAATCTCTGGTCTAGAATGAAGTTTGAGACCATAGAGTTAGGTCATTGAATGCGAAGGTTATTGATTAAAGAAGAACGCCTGTAGAAAATTAATAAATCATCATGCTATATTAGATGAACCAATACGCACCATCATACACATTCTCCATAGATTCACCATTTCATCATTATCATCATAATCGGCCTTCAACCTCGTTATCGCTTCCTCTGTCTTCACCCTTCCCTGCTACCCGAAATTATAGTCCCTGCGCTCCAAGTCCTTGAGTTGAGGGCGGGGCAAAAGTGGAAGTTTCCCTGTGTGAGACGTCGCCCATTTGACCCACCAATTATCGGATCATTACCACCTGTCACCCAGAGAGACCTCGGCGTAGCAACATGGAGACAAAAAAAACGCTGCCGTGTATCCTATAATTGGTTCAAATCGTTGTTAAAATCCTATAAAATTATACTCGTTGTATTTTATAGGTTCCTTTACTATATACAGAATATGAAAAAAATCCAGTAGCGCATAGATGGGAAATAAGATAGAGAGGCATCACTGGCGAAAAATGTAGTAACACATTTGTAAATAAATCATACGAAAATCGACTAAAACATATGAATCTGTTTTCCCTAAAAAAGCGTAGACTCAGAGGTGACTTGATACAGGTCTTTAAGATTCTAAAGGGAATTGACAACATCAAAAGTGACAAAATGTTCACATTGAATGAGAATCAGGCAAGAAACAATGGTCTCCAACTGTCCGGAAATAGATTCAATTTGGAAGTTGGTAGAAACAACTTTGCCAACCGTGTAGTTAATGAATGGAATAAACTTCCTGCACAGGTAGTGCAATGTAATTCATTTCGAAGCTTTAAGAATCATTTAGATAAACACCTAAGCAAGATGCTGTAATGATTATAATTTATTTTATATTATTTGTTTTTGTTTTGTTATCATTTGTCTGTTTGATTTTCATTTATTAAGTTATATGTCAATTTATTATTATTTACTATTTAACTGTTTGTTTATTATTTAACTATACCTATGCATTTATTTATGTCTTTTATTTGTTATTTACATTATTATGGTTTTTATTTATTATTCTATTATTATTATGATTTTTTCGCATCCGACCTAGATATGGACCAAAAGGTCTACTGTCGGCATGCTCCGCCTTTATAATCCTTTGTAAATCACAACTAACACCACAGTCGGACGAAAGAATGAGCTGAGTAAGCGAAAACTATATATTTCGATTGCTAACTGCAATCCTCTTCAGTAGTACAAAGTGGAAGGAGGATGCTATCTTAAATAGCAACCTCTTACAAAAGAAAGGAAACTTGGAAAAGAATAAATGTCGCTACCCCAACCCTACGTGACCTGAAGATGACACGAGGTCGGGTCAGGGGGAGACATGTACTAAGGTTACTTAGGCAGAAGGACTCACGTCGTATAATAGCCACACCCTAAACTGACTCCCTGGAGCGTACAAGGACTATAGTAACCATTACCTTCCATTTCCCAACACAACAGACAACACATGTCCTCTATACGAGTCTGCTTCCCGACCAAGTATATAATCACATACTGTTTAACAAACTGGCAGAACTAACAGACGTAAACCCAACATATTTGGGGTGGAGGATTTTTGGAAGGAGCTCGAAATAATGGTGACCCACTGACACATAGGACTAATCATCAACAACAACTCCCCAGCGGCGTAGTGTGCGTGCAGACAAGTTCATTTAGCTCGTTTGGCCAATTCACCCTGATGTTGTCTTCGTCCTAACTTATACAATCTTTGAATGAGACTGGGCTATTCTTGTGTTGTTAGCTGCAAGCAATAAAAAACGAAAGTCCTGTGTTTATTTAACTAACACCAAATACTACCTATTCCACATGAAGCTTGCTTTGTCGAGGTTAACACAAGGCGATTTTAATCATTTGTGTGGCACTACCTTCAATAGTGAAGGAGATGAACCCCAATAACCCTCTGTATACCCAGCTGTGCATGCAAGGTTGTATCAAGAACTACAGAGGCCCCAAGCACCGAAAAGATTACGGCACTCCCGACCAACCAACCGATGGACATGTAAACGACACACTATAGACCTGAGCCATATTTCAAATTCTCAAACAAAAGAAGTTCAAGAGACTTTCTTAACTGAAGTAACTGCTGTGATCATAGCCATAGAAGCAAAGGTGATTACAGATATCACAATTAAAAAAAAAAATGTACGAGCACTCCGAATCAAACATTTTCTTTTAAACAAATCATACAACATAAAAATAAATAAAATAGGCAGACGTATAGATACATAAATAACTTAGAGGCCTTCTTAAAATCATGGGAAATGAAAATCTACCACTGGCAACAATAGAATGGACGGATCAACATACCAATACAATATCTCCTGGTATATGCTAAAAGGTATTCTTTGCAGTTGTACCAGCTTGATAACTGCTTAATCACTATAATAAACACTAATGCAGAGTTGTGATACGCGTTATGTTCACAGATGCACTCGTGTCACCAAATACGCACGTACATAACTGCAGTTCTTTGAGAGAGAAAAAAAAATAATAACCACAAGTGAATGTCGTGTCCAACATGCCAGCATTTCTTTATTGCCAGACCGCACTGTGAAGTGCTACTTCAATGTCATTCAACAAAAAAACATTCTCTCAATTGACACTCTTGTTAGTCACTGTCCATGTGGTACGAGTATGTCATTATGTCATTTACAGTATATGTTTTGCTTGCTGACGACGTAACTTGTGGTTTGTTTCCAAGCTACTCACTCTTTGGTATTTCTTTCTGATCCCTCGTCATTTGTATTCGCTTTCATTGAAGCCTACTGCCGATGAATTACATCGATACAATTGTACGCTAACACAATCAGTGGCCGTTTGAATGCAAACTGACATAACAGAATTAACCATGTCCGTAGACTATATCAACCCGAATAAACATCGATACACCCGGCTACATCGCTGAGTCGTTTGTACAGTTCTCAGGTGAATAAATCGCTTGGAGATCCCCGGCACAGAAACACAAGACCGTATCCATAAAAAAATTCACATTAGAATGAAAGGGTCACATGAAGAATTGTCACCCCAGAACTCCCACATGAAGAATTGTCACCCCAGAACTCCCACATGAAGAATCGTCACCCCATGAGATCCCACCTGAAGAATGGTCACCCCAGTACGCCGAATATCAACAGTGGAATAAAGGTTAGGTTAGGTTGAATGAGGGTTATGCTTATGGTCATCAACTTATACAACCGAAGAATCGTAAACCCAGGATAGTACAAGATATAAATTTCATCTAAAAGTAACAAAACTGATCCCCGAAAAACTTTCAAAGTCATTGTTAATGCAAGATAAAAGTTAATCTTAACTCTTCTGAAAGATGCACATTGTCCCACTTCTGTTTTGACTTCGTATGAAAAACTGCTTGTGATATAGTACAACTACACCATTTGTCTGTTTATTATTATTTGCTTGATTCTCGTTTATTAATAGTTATATGTCAATTTATTATTATTTACTATTTACCTGTTTGTTTCATATTTAACTATACCTATGCATTTATGTATTTTATTTATCATTTACATTATTATAGTTTTTATTTATCATTTACATTATTATAGTTTTTATTTATCATTATGATTATTATGATTTTTTCGCATCCGACCTAGATAAGTTCCAAACGGTCTCCTGTCGGCATGCTCCACCTTTGTAATCCTTTGTAATTGTTGCTATTATTAAATTTCAGGAATCATTAATCATACATCACATTTTTAACTTATTAGCATTGCAAGTTTCTCATTCTCTTGCCACAATAAATATCACGTGACCCGGGAACATTCATCTTACGTGACCTCAGGACAATGAAAATTTTCAAAGAAAGAAAGACTCTGGTCAAGAGAAAACAAAATTGGACCGACGAAGATTTTTATTGGTTGAATTTGTTGGGGGAAATATTTAGTTAAAGAAAAAAAAATCCAGAACAAAATATCAAGCAAGAAGATATGTGTACTACCTTCCCCTCAGAATAATGAAAGTTTGTTGTTCAACCGAAGGTTCGGAGACGCATTTAGCCAAGGATAAGGAAATAAAAATCAGGCGAGTATTACCATACTGAACAAATATATAATTGGTTAATCATGTGTCAAAATTTCGGTGATGTTTGTATTCCTGTATCAGAATTTATGTTCTTCGTTTGTTTTTTTCCTGTATCCTTAATGATTGGTTACCTATGTCTGATAACCCCCTCCCAACTCTGTAAATTATTCCTGGAAATGCTTGGCACCATAGCTTATAAAATGACACTGGACAGAGGCATTCTAAAGTTACCACTGTTTTGTTACCTTCTCCAATTGTAGATTTTGTATTTTTCCGTTCGACTGAAAGGTACTCTTCATTAAATCAACCACAAATAATATTACCATGCAGTCCAGGTGGTCCTTTTAATAAATTTCAAAATTGCATATCTATTCGAAATGATATTTCTTCGGTACCCATTTTCTCAGTTGCGAACGTCAAAGAAAACGTTAAAATTTCTTTACCGGTAACTATAAAATAACATTATTTTCCCCTTTTTAATCTTTAGAGCCATATATTCTAGACATAAGTGAAAAGGATAAATAAATTATGATACACAGAATATTTAACAAGCATATATTCGTAATGCCCAAATACTGGTAATGAATAACACGCATGGTCTTTCGACTTCCTCCCTATCTATCGCTCATCAAACTTCTCTCCCTCGCTCTCACCCTCCTTTCTCCCATAATACTTTGTCTCTCTCTCTATCTCCCCATAGCCTCACCCGACCCTTTCTCTCTTTCTATGCTTAAACATGCAAGGGACATATGGCTACCTATCATATTACATAAAAAAATTGCCATGGAATATCTTATTTCAGAGCTAACTACTTCAAATGTCATTTACAAACATGTGCTCTGAACTTACACCAGATGTACGCAGCCCTTTCCACCTCTTCCCCAGTTATCTGCCCGACGACCTTTGCATCCTTAATCTACATAGGAGTGTTGCTGTCTCGAAGGAACCCTGTTGTACAGGATCTAGAACTCTAGGATTAAGTCAAGTGACATAAACTTCCTTGTAAATGTGAGCAAACATACAGAGTCCCAAATGCAACAGAAAAAGCGTTCGGACATTCCTTCCTGAAGAGATTGTATGCCCAGCAGTTCCGAGAAATATTCTTTCCACTCACATTCTTCCAAGAGCAGAAAATAGAACAACACATGCAAAACCATGGTGAATCATAATGGGTTCGTATTTTCAGAATCATGAAAGAGAGAGGGGTTAAACGTCTCGAAGAAAACATTTTGGCGAATAACCAGACGATCAATATTTGTGGAAAGTGCAGCATACTGATGAAATTTAAAGTGAGCTTTTTAAATGCCTAAAGGATTTTCTGAAAGACTGGTACACGCGAACAATAGGGAAGGATGAGGTGTCAGGATGTAGAACGAGTGTTACAAGGGTCAGTTCTGGCAACTGCAACTTTCCTGGTATACTTGACATAATGAACAACGCAGCAAGCTACACTGGCATACTTCCAGACGATGTCTGCTAGATAAAGTGATTGCTCTCAACGATGAGCGGTTATTTGAAGAAAAAAATACTACCTTAAAGAGAAAAAAAAATATATTGAATACAAATAATAAAAAGACTATCAGTGTGGGTGGAGGATAACTCACAAAAAAGGACAGATAAAGTGAGAGAAATCATACAACAAATAAAGGAAAAAATTGTGGAAGAAGTGAAGATGCTAAAATTAACGAGGTGCTAGTTAGAAATATAATAGATAAAAGGAAATAAGCCATAGCCACAGGGAAAGAGGACCCCATTACATATTGAGTGGAGAGAGGGAAACGCGAACTGAAAAATGCTAGAAATTTTACATCGACACCCATGAGAAGCAACTCCAATGTCCCTGATTAATATAAGAGATGTTAGTGCAAAGTAAATACAAACATTGAGGCTCACGTCTGTTAAAGATTAAGCTATGGCACACGAGGTAATCGGTAGGACATGGAAATTAGCTGATACGGGTGTATTAAAAATATTTTGATGAGTGATGCGACTGAGCAAAAATTAGGAAGATTAAGAGATTGTTAATGCAACAGTGAAAAAAATGTAAAAAGGAAGAAATTAGAGAAGTAAGAGATTTTTCTGGAGATTTTTAACGAAGTGAGAAAGCTGTATCAAGAGGGAGAAACAAGTCAATATAGGAAGAAATGAAAGAAACTAAAAGTGGTTCATGTAAATAATTTACTGTCGGCCAAGTTAGCAATCAACAATTGTTTGATGTAAACTGATCTTGATATTTTCTGCTTAGTGGAGACCAAACTACCAAATAATGCTGATCTTCAAATAATGAATACAGACTTTGGAGTTGTGCCAGGGAAGGTAAAATGGAAGGTGGAGTGATGATGGTGGTAGATAATCGCATAACAGTGTATTAATCGACATTGGATGAAAGTAAGAATGAAATAACAAATATCAGAATTAGAACGAGGGAGGAAGATAGACGACACGTTATGCTAGCATACGTTTCCCTAAGACGAAGCCCTGGAACAAAGCAGAATATTATGAAATACTGTCAGATACATACTTTTTCCTAAGGAAAATTACTAAGCATAGTGAAACAATCTTGATGGGAGATTTTTACTGGAGAGAAGTGAATTGGGGGACGTGGGGAGCCAAGGGTAGTGAACATTCTTGGGGAGAAAACTCTTAAACATTGCATTTACGACCCAAGTATACGAAAAAAAAATTAAAAGACACTTGAAAACATACAGAGAAATCCATTATTAATTATTCTTTTAATTGAATATACCCAACAGGAAAAGAAAACGATTTAATAGCGCTTAAATTTCAGTTAGTGGATGAAGATATAGAGCCAAAAAACCTATCATGCAGACAAGGTTGATGCAATTTAGGAAAACTGAATCACGGGTGTGAGGACTGGACTGGAAGGATTTCAAGAAGAAAAGAGAAAGAAACAAAATGATAAATCTTTTTGAACCTTTACAACTCAAATATGAACGAATACATGTCAAGGGATTGAAGAAAAATAAGTTAGATAAAAGAACGAGTTCGCAAAAATGATAGGCAGTTGAAATAAGAGATGGCTTAGAAGAAACGAAGAAGGAAAAGAAACAATAAGACAAAGAAAGGATATAAAATAGCTAGAAATATATATACAATAATCCTAAAAGAGGAATATAGGGATTTTTGAAAAGATGAACATTTTAGTAAATAATTTACCTACAGTCTCGGAGCTGGATATTCTTGTATATCGAGAAATTAAGATCCAGCAAGAGAACTGGGTGGATTGTGTGTGCTTAATCTGAAGAAAATCTTCAATAAGGTACCTCAAAAACAAATACTATGACATACTGGGTGATATATACTAAATGGTCCCCAGTACACAGATATTCTTTTTCAATCACATCAATTTTTTCACTTTAATTCCATGCCATCACGATCGAGACTGACAAGGAGCTCGACAGAAGCATATACAAAAATTGATACGTACTGTAGTCAAGCCTAGGACTCGAACTCATCTGAGACGTAACAAGTGAACAGTGACTTAAACCGTTGCGCTATCAAGAGACTTGAAGGAAATATTTTGGAACGGAAGAGGGATTTTCTGACTGACCCATACATGGGGACAACAATCAAGGATAAGATGTCAGAATGGACCCCCGCAATGGTCAGTATATACAACTGTAATGTTCTTGATTTGTATAAATTACATGGAAGGAACGACATTCTACAGTAACATGTGTGCAGGTGAAATTACAAAGGATTACAAAGGCGGAGCATGCCGACAGGAGACCTTTTGGTCCATATCTAGGTCGGATGCGAAAAAAATCATAATAATAATAATAAAATAATAAATAAAAACTATAATAATGTAGATAACAAATAACATAAATAAATGCATAGGTATAGTTAAATATTAAACAAACAGGTAAATAGTAAATAATAATAAATTGACATATAACTAATAATAAATGAAAATCAGACAGACAAATGATAACAAAACAAAAACAAATAATATAAAATAAATTATAATCATTACAGCATCTTGCTTAGGTGTTTATCTAAATTATTCTTAATGAAGATTATGAGGATGATAAACTATAAAGAAGAGGACAAATTGCTGCCAAAAGCCAGAGAGGAGCGAGCCAGGTGTGGAAAATTAACTTAAATGGGAAACGATACAAAACATTGGAAGAAGTACAGAAAAAGATCAAAGATTTACTTAATGGCAAGCGAGGTAATTACAGACGCAAAAGAGGAAAATTATTTGTTAAGTGTATTAAGAATAATTTGCCACCTGACAGCTGTAATAGGAAGTCTGTGTGAAGAACATGAAATGGCTTTTCACTACATGGTCGGAGAGATGAAAAAAGGTCGACAGCCTTTCCTTGATTAGGAAATTCAGCGATGGTGTGGTTCCCGTAAAAAATGGAGGATATAAACAAGATCAAATGAATGAAATTACTAATAATAATTATAATAATAATAATAAATGAGATGATAACAAAAAAAAAGAATATATTAAGAAATATAAAATAAAAAAAAAATAAAAAAATAAAAAAAAATAATAATAATAATAAATAATAGAATAATAATAATAACAATAACAATAATGAATCAGCACCTAAATTTGTTCCCCGCCTAACAGATAAACTAAACGAGTAATGATCCAATACACTGCTGCACTTGATATGATTAAGAGACGCAAGAGAAAAAAGGGGACATGATCGCGACGTTCAGGTCACTGAAGGAACTGAACAAAATTGACGGAAAATATCTCTTGGTTTGGAATGGGAAAGACGTCACCAGGTCACGGGAAGG
>NC_134787.1:63659215-63676715 GCF_046742065.1 Oratosquilla oratoria
TCACAGCGATCTCGTGATTCTAGTTCTGTTGTTAGGGATTCTCTTTGGTGCCAAATATTGCGGTGAGTTCCGCATTTGTCTTTCATTTCATCACAAACTTTCATGGGCATTTCTTTTTGTAAGCGAGTCTTCGTTAATGGATTTCAGGACCAGGAATCTTTGGTAGTTAAAGTCAGTGTCTACTTCGCCTCGGTATGGGTTAAGTTGGTTCCTGGCAGGACTGGATAGTCTCGGGAATGTAATACCTCTTAATGGGATTGGGATTGCTTGGGTCTGTCGATAACGCCGACGGCGGAGAGGGTGGGCAATTGTCCCGGTGTTACCACTGTAGGTTGTTTTCGAGTTTGCAGGGTGCAACAGAAGCACCTTGGGTTTTGAGAGGTCCGTTGCTTCCTCCTTGTTTGTATGGTTTAATGATCATAATCCTTCATGCCGCGTTTTTGGGTGACCTTGCTGGGAGCAACTCCTCAGCCAGGTTAGGTTTAGGGATAATACGTTTAGGGCAACTTGTCTAGTTCATTCCACTCGTGGGGCGAGTAGAGCGGATCCTGAATAGGGCTGCTTGGTCGTGTAAGCTGCTACCGAGTTGTGTTGCTCCCTAATCCCACCATAGGAATGCTACCAAGTCTACACAGCTTGCAGTGTGAGTGGTGAATAAAATCTCCTGTCCACTGGTGCCATTTTGTGGGAATTTTCCACAAATTTGTGGAAAAGTTTAAACTGCTTACCATTATTTTTGTGTAGAATTCGAAGAATGAACGTGTTTGTGTATATAATAATTCCTTCATTTTTGTGAGAAAAAATGTGGACATCCAGATTTCCTTGTGGGAAAAAATCTCACTCATTTGTGGGAACTGACATAGATCACAGTGGCAACATTGTTCCTGTCCCCACTGCCGACACGTACCACCCCCGAAGAACTTTTGGTTATTAGTTATAAGAATAAAGTTACTATTAGTTAGTGGAGGGGGGGGGGAAGATCGACAATAACTGAACATATCGCTGATCTCGCTTGCTTCCTCACTCACCGCATCACCTCCCGGATGTAAATCTAATTCGGGAGCATCAAGAGGCAGTGATGAGGCGGCAGTCGATTTCCCTCCAGCCTGCCTCCTACTTCCAACCCCTATTCGAATAACTAGGACCTGACTTCGCTTACAGAAATCTAGACTTCTCTAAGATCATTTCAACAATATGTCTAACATTCGTATAAATTCACAATCTCTATTCATCATTCAGCTTTGCTATATATGACGGAAAGATAGTTTGATATTTGGAATTTGAAAAATAAATATCGTAACCGAAGTCATTTTTACTCAAACGAACTCTCAACTGTCAGTGATGGTGAAGTCATTGGAAGTTCAGTGTGATAGCCCCTAGAGAGGTCTGCAAGACCTCGAAACGGGATTGGTAACACGTAAACAAAACCTAATCGCCTAATCACAGTAACTGAACTCTATTACTTTCTAAATTTCTCCAATCTTTGCCGAACCAAGATGGCGACGACGACTCATCACCTCCAACGAGAGTGGATTTTTTTTTATTCAAAGCGATAATTACATTTATGAATTACGCACATAAAATGCGTTTCATTTCTACGAATATATAAAATATTTTCAAACTCTTACAAATGTGACATAGAAGGGAATAAGAAGTAAGACATAGAAACTTCGAACTGTCCATTTTTGGTATTCTCACGAGGGTACTCCAATTCTTAGACCCCTCCCCCCCATGATTGAACATAAAAACTGTTTCTCTACATGGCATCAGTGGAACCATTCATCAATCACAAAACTCATCTACGACCATCAATCTACCATTCCAATTGTCTTAGAGCACAGTCAAAGAAGACGGCAGGAGGAAAATAAAATTTATGAAACCAGAAGTCAAATGGAATTCCTAAGCTAATCCTGCTATTGACAAGAAAACATTTGAGATACAAGACACAAAAATGCAATTTATATTGGACTTTGCAGTCCATGCATACCAGTGTCAGCATGGTAAGACCGGATATATCCACGATATTACCACATATATCAAGATCCATTTTCATAATTAACTTGCAACTGACAAGAAATACAAACGATACATCAGGTGCAAAAATTGACTGGCATAACTGTTAAGTAGAATACCTCTACTGAATGTACTGTGCCATTCCCAACTTGTCTTTTCTTTATTTAATGACCATTCTCTTCCTGTTGTTTATACGATAGGGCATCCTGAAGTTGCATGAAAGACGAGCAGTCTATTATAGTAGTTTTAGCTAAGTTTTAAAAGAGCTCGACAAAATGAGCGCCTGCCCCAGGTTTGTATGTTAACGATAATTGTATAAAAATTAATGCTCCCCACTCTTTCATTGTACAATTGTTCAGGCAGATGATCACTGTTTACTGTAGATTGTTTTAATACCCATAGGCACAACAAAGGAACATTGCGAAAAAATACGCATAAAGTCACAAGCTCTTTGAGAGTGAAACTGCTATCTGAATAAAATATTTCATAATTTTTTCGTGTGTCCTTCACGTGTACCAAATTAGCAAAGATACGGTCATAAATGCGGAAAGGTAAAAAATGGATTTGATAAAGAGACGGAACAGACACTCGTGCCATAATACCAAAAGTAGAAAAAAGGAACACATATACAAAGACAATAAGACAAACTTCAGAATTTGAAAATGCAATTGTTAGAATTTCTAAAAGTCTTATTTGTAAGCATGAACAAGAAATGTGGGTAAAGTAGAAGACAAAAATTAAGTATAGATAAAAGACGTTAGAAAAAGGGCAGAAAGGTGTATAAAGTAATTAACAGTTTTCATTCAACATTTACACTGGAGGAAACGTAAGAAGAAAGGACAGAGAAAGCATAAAAGGTGTAGAGTTATCTAGAAAAAAAAGTCCTAAAGTAAAACAACAAAAAATGGGACAAACAAAAGCCTCAGGATTATTGTCGAGTCCCACAGATATCAGTGTTGTTGCTGTTGTTATATACTCTGTCCAAGGACTATGCCACTGGAATTTGGGAGGAAACAGATTGCCCACTCAATCTCTAGCCAGAAGCCTTGTTTATGTCTGTGTGCTGTCAGAGCCGAACACTTCGTAAATGTATGCATGGTCTTGTGAAAGGCACCTTGGCAGAGTGAACCTTTTTCATCTGTTGTTTTCTAACCTTTGTTGATATGCCATAAGCGAGGTATGGCGGTTGCAGTGGAGTCTGCTTTGGTAAAACCTGTTTTATTTGCCTTAATTTCTGAGTTGTGCACTGGAGGTATGGAACGACAAAGAATCTTGTTTGGCTTCAGTGCATATGTTTGTTTTCGTTTGCGTGATTGCTTGTGGGAGTGGGATGGTGATGTGTACTGTGTTGTAGTAATATTCAGTCCGTTTGATACATCTATGCTGGCGGGTAGTCTTTTATATAGTACTGACGGACGTTGTAGAATTTTGTTTAGTGTATGCTATATACTATGCGCCTCGCACGTCAAGGTAGTCATGTGTACATTAAAGCCCAGTTTCTGCAAGTAGGTGGTCTGTACGTGTCGCCTGTATGCACCCTATGACTATTCTCAGTTCCCTGTTTTATGTGGCACTGTTTGTAGTGCTGTCTAAGATGGCTGCTACCCATGCTAGAATAATCCAGCAAGAACCTTATACACTCTTTGTAAATTGTCTTGTTGGTGTCATCGTATTGTAAGAATCTGTATAGCAGTTGCATACAACTAAGAAGGATTGATGAATGTGGACAGAGGAAAAGATCGAGGGATAACTCATTATTAAACTCAACCCAAATTGATAAATGACGTAGCCGGGAGGGGGGAGAGAAAGTAGCAACGTTTACTTCAGTAATTCCTGGGTCGAAGTTGATATTCAAGATCAAAGACTCAAGACCTCATAAGGATATATTAATCAGACAGAAATACATACTCGTATTTCCTCCTGTCCCTACGATACATGCTTGAAATAAGTAATTTAATTTGAATTTAATTAAATGTTTTTAGGACACTTCTAAATGTAATTTCAAATTTCAAGTGATTGGAATTATAATTATCCTTAAGTGGTTGTGTGAGCATAAGAATAGCATTCATCATTTTGGACCTGGTCACGATTAAGACACTAATCACACAATACCATGCATGAGGTCCAGTTTAGGATATGTAGCGATGGTCTAAAACCCATACCTGAAGAAGGAAATACTCGTAGCCAATCTTGAAATCCAAAGAAGCATCATTGAAAAAGAACCAGGAGTACAAGAAATGGCACGAGGAACGAATGAACTTCAAATAAAAACACTGAAAAAAGAAGGGAGTTGGAAGATTTCATTTTAGTGCTTACGTGCATCAAAGAAAACGGATCGTAAACAAAGTAATTACGTAAAAACATTGGCAGTCAGAGGGGAAGGTCACGGACGTGGATAAGTACAGCTTAACAGTTTAAAAAGGAGAATGACCAGAATGATGCACTGAAACACTAACCATAAGGAATTTTCTTAAGAGATGTGATAACCACGGAGACTTGTTATCTATTTATTTATTTATTTTTGGTGGGTGTGATGGTGTAAGCTATCTCACTCAGAAGTGGATGAAAATCACAAGTTAACAAAGTATATGATATATATATATATATATATATATATAATGTACGACATGGTGGAAATACCTTTTGAGTATGAGGCGAAAAAGAAATGTATTATCAGTAAAACTTGCCTAGTAATTAAAAAGTGAAAGAGAAGATAAAACAGTGCAAATTGACATCATCACAGGTTCAGTCTTACTTCCATCCCAACCGTGATTTCTCTTAGGATGAACAAAATAGTACGGTATTAGTCACAAGAGAATATTTAAACTACATCGCCGTAGCAAAGAAGTTAATTGAGAGTGTAATGATAAGAACCACAGCAAAAACAACGACGACGACAACAACGACGACAATAACAACGACGGTAACAACAACTACGATAACAGCGACAACAACAACGACGACGACGACAACAACAATGACAACAACGACGACAACAACAACAACAACAATGACGATAACAGCGACAAGAGCGACAACAATAAAAATAAAAATAATGATAATAAATACTTTATCAGTCATGAGGACATGATAATTCCCATGCACAATATCCATGAATATACAAAAGACATTCATACAGGTTCATACGCAAACATACAAAATCTAATTACTTTTATTCTTTAGTTATATCTTTAAGTCCTCGATTAATTTAATGCTAAATGGTGCAAATGACTTCGTATATCTTGATGTTCTACATTTAATACATTATAACATTTTTCCTGCTGGTGACAAGTTACAGGTATTGCTTAATGGATGTGGGCCGTCATTATGTATAATCTTGTTTATTTGGACGATATAATTTTTGTATATCCTTACCAGTGATGTAACATTTTAAACGCCTAGCTTCCCACAGTTTCTTGTAATTCTTCTTAATCCAATCCTGAATTCCACACTGGTGTTACCAAACCAGTATGTGAATGAGAAATAACTGTATGATACCAGTACAAAATATATCTTTGATTTGATCGTGTATTATCAGCTTAATCATCTAACAGTACATTCTTGATTGTGCTCTTGTATGTACAATGATTAAAAGTTAAGTTATTAACGATAGTACGTATATATGCACTTTTTACAGTTTCTACTATTTCATTATTAATATGCAGAGGAACATGTTGGTCAGTTGATTTATGAAAGTCTATAATTAATAATTTTACTGTGACGACGCCCCCGCCCCAGGGCAAATAGAATTATCTGGTGTTAATGTTAAAGAATCTGGATTAAATGGCCTTGAACGTTAAAAAATCTGAACAGCGTAACTTTTCTGAAAAAAAAGAAAAGAAAAAAAAAAGATTACATGATCTTGGGTAAGATTACCTTGCGTTCCCTTCCACTCACCAAAGAAGCTCACTTCTGCATGCCCCACCCACAGCACAGCGCAGTCCAGCTCGAGACGGATCGATGGGAGGGAGTGGGAGGGAGGGGTCAAAGGTGATAGCAAACGAGGAGGAATGCGGACGAAAGTTAAAATGAAAGAACTTGAGAAGTTGTAAGATGAAGGGAAGATGCAAGTTCATGGAGAGTACAAGAGAATAAAGGGACAGGTAATCGACGCAGAGGGAGAGGAGGTTGGGGGGGTGGAGGGTACGTAGCGGGGAGGGAAACTCGCTGCCGAGTGAGTCATGATATACACCGGCCCAGCCCAACGGGCCAACGGCTCAGCTCAGCTAGACCTTTTCATCGACAGAAGGAAGGGAAAGGAGCAACGGGGGAGTGTAAGCACAAGATAAGCAGTTCCCCACATTAGTAAAAATTCTCCCCTTGGGTAGAAATGTTTAGAATTGTACCAGGAGGTGGTAATTGAACCCGCGGATTTTTCAAACTCGAACTCATCAAATATTGATCTTCCTTCAAACTACAATGCTACAGGCGCTAGAGTGTACGCAATCTACGAGACGCTCATCTCTCCAAACGCTACGTATGAGATCAACAGTAAAGATAAATGTTTTGTTACTTGTGTCAGGCAAACTTGTAAAGAGGAGGGAGTGGGAGGGAGGGGAGGGGGTGACATTCTGGCATATGGTGGAAAGAGCGTTGCTGTCGGCCGAGGGAAGAGAGAAAAGAAGAAAGAAAAAAGAGGTACTGTTCGGGGCGTTTCCTCACCCTAAAAGGGCAACGCCACATTTGTTTTGGAACAAAGTAGTGTTTCAGCTGATTTTTCAATACTTTATAACACACACACACACACACACACACACACACACACACACACACACACACACACACACAGAGGGGAGTTCTTGCTGCTGACCAAGCATTCTTGAGTTCGGTCCCTGCCCAGGCTGAAAAGCATCACAGCGCTGCAAGCTGGCACACCAAATTTGGTGGGCAAGGAGTGTGTGTGTGTGTGTGTGTGTGTGTGTGTGTGAGAGAGAGAGAGAGAGAGAGAGAGAGAGAGAGAGAAAGAGAGGTAATTTCATTATACATAGATCGAGCTACAGCTGAGCTCTGAGTTCTCATCCAAATAGTTAACAGCTGCCGATCACGAGTTCAACACGTGATCCAAGGCCATGATGAATCGGTAATGAAAAGAAACCATTAAAATATTTTTGGTATAATGTGAAAAAACAATAAGAAGAGGATATAGTTTAATCCTAACAAAGTCAAACTGATAATAGGAAATACTTTACCCCCACAGATGCGTAAATTGAACACATTAGAACAAACGATTCAGGTGAACAAAATAAATGTTGTTAAGGCAAAGATGTTTATATAGAGACGGTACCCACTTAGCATAAATTGAATCCGTGTATAACAATTACGCGCACACACACACACACACACACACACACACACACACACACACACACAAGTACATAAACATGTTTGCAGATGATGCAAAGATCAAGAGAAAAATAAAACGAAGACTAAAGTGTTACAAGATAGTGGAAATAAATATTATTGCCCCCCAAAAATAGAAAACACTGGAAACACGTATAAGCTAGATAAAGACCATCAATAATGAATTACTCAATGAGAAAAAATAAATAAATTACAAAAATATATATATATATGCTAGTGCTGACCATAGACAAGTTACTACCAGACAAATATACAAGTGAAATTACGAGTAATACACAGACGACTGGTGAGCATAAAAATTGCTTTCCACCATATGTACGAGGTAAAAAAAGAAAAAAAAAAATCTGTTCCACCCTAAACTGAAATAGGCAGCAACATCGTGTTCTCTGCATTAGGTAAAGGATATAAAAACATCAACAGAATATAAAAAACAGCAACCCTAATCGGTTCCTGGTCTTGCAGATAAAACTAATGAAGATATACTGAAAGCACTGTACATACCATCACTGAAAGAGAGTAAATGGTGACTTGATAACAGTGTTAAGCACAAGGGAAAAGATAAGACTGAAAACATGGTCTAGAACAAGAGTCACAAGGTTATGGTAGCAAATTAAACGCATGCGCGCACACACACACACACACACACACACACACACACACACACACACACACACACACATACATAAACACACACAAAGTCCAAAGGGTATAAAGAAATAGTTTCCCATACAGATGCGTTAATTCCTGGCATAGCTTGGAACCTAATATGGCCCAAGCCGAGTCCATGAACGATTTCAAAACTCGGTATGATAGTTTAAAAAAAAACGGATTCTCACGTGTATAAATCCTTTCCTGTATATTATAAACGTGTGCACGCGCGCGCACACACACACACACACGCACGCACGTACGCGCACACACACACACACACTTTTCACACTTTTACACACACACACACACTTTCACACACTCGGAATCGCATTTTTATGGTTTTCCATTGGTGAGACAGTTTCACAATCTGTGCCGAATTAAGTGTATTCTTTCATGGTTCTTTCTGTTTAGAGGTGTTGAAATTTGTTTAGGTGCTTTCTGGTGATTATTTCTTTTCATTTGTCTTGGAAATATGCAGAAATTTCATATCTGTGAGAGCCCTGTGTACCCTAACTCCAGCAAATGTCAGGGGATAGGTGTGTGCGCGTGTGTATATGTGTGCATGTGTACATATGTTATATATATATATATGTTGAAGGTAGTGCTATTTTCTGCATTTATAATTTTCTTGTAGAAGATAGCATTACATTAAAAAATATGTATATATATATATATATATATATATATATATATATATATATATATATATATATATATATATATATGGATTAAACAGCTCTACCTATATGCTTCGAGCACCAGGTCGTGTGACACTAGAACACAAGACCAAGCCAAGCCAAGGGCGCTACCACCTGCACCACGAAGGGGAGGTTCAGAAGGGACCACTTGGTTCCCCTGACTTCAGCTTCTCATGTTACAAGTATCGTAGTCTGTTTCCATCGAGTCCATATTGATCACGGGAGCCATCTGTCAAGTATGTGCTCATGTCGACACTGAGGCTGGACAGATCTCCTTACGGGATTTTAAGACCACAATATAGCTCTGCCTTGTCTTGCTGCCTCCCTTATAAGGGGGAAGCTTGTTGGTATGTGGATAGTCTATAGGACTCGAACCATTTGGTGTCACGTGACCTGGGGTTCGCATCCTGTAAGCTGAGTTGTTTGATGGGAATGTCGATGCGAGTGTTTGTTTGTCGGATGGTTCTCCTGAAGAGAATTCGGATTTGGTGGAAGTGGACTGGATTGCTTGCACCGCAGGTGTAGTTGGTACACACACACACACACACACACACACACACACACACACACACACACACACAGTGGTTAAAGTTCCCGGCTGTGAAAACGGCGGCCTGGGTTCGAATCCCGCCCAGGCCTGAAATAATATCAGTATCGCATCGCTGCGAGTCGTTGCTCTAACTCTCGTGGGCGGGGAGTTGGATGTGTGTGTGCATTTAAGGTCACAGCATTACCCATAGATCGGTCATATATGAGCTCTGAGCTCTCTTTCGGGAGGGAAATAACTAATGATCACGAGTCCAACACGTGATCCAAGACCATGGTGAATCACACGTACGTACATACATAATACATGCATACACACACACATACATGCATACATATTTTCTGGATTCGAGACAGCAACACGACTGATAACGAGGAAGATGGTATAGGTGATGCGATTTTTCGTTATGTTGTTGGCTAAATGCCAGGAAATGCGTGAAGCGTCAGAAGGAGACCAGGTCTAGACTCGCTCTCATTGACGTAAGAGTCTTTTGCTTGGCGAAGGACGGACACGAGTGAACAAGCTACGATTCTCACGAGTTTTTGGAGGGTACGAGCCTCGTCTCGAAAAGAACGAGAACGGTTAATCCAGGCTTTCTAGATTTAAAGATTAGAGAATTTGTGTGACATGTAAATCCCCATATCCGAAAAGATCTCGCACAGTACGTGATACATTCTTCAGTCAATGACAATGACGACAAAACCACATATGTTATGGCAATCTGGAGGGAGAACAGTGTTGAAGAGAGAAGAGGTTGAGATGAGACGGCAGGTGGTGGTAGTGGTGGTGGTGGTGGTGGTGGTGGTGGTGGTGGTGGAGATTGGGATGGTGACTATATTGGTAACGATGTTCATGACGTTGGTGACTGGATAGGGGCGGTGGTTATATCAGTATTGAGGTAGAGAGAGAGATAGAGGGAGGGGAAGGAAGGGAGGGAGAGATTCACAGAGGAGAGAGAGGGGGAGAGGGAAAGAGAGACAGAGGGGAGACAGAGAGAGAGGAGAAAGAGGGGGTGAGAGATACGGAGGGGGTAGAGAGAGACACAGGCGGGAGAGAGACACACAGGGTGAGAGATGCAGAGGGGGAGAGAAAGGGAAAGAGATAAAAAGAGAGAGAGAGAGGGAAAGAGAGAAACCGACAGACAGAGAGAAAGGAAAGTGACGCGTAGTGATTCTGGGCAAAAGTGCTGACACCACTCGATTTCCCCCTCAGCTGAATATAATCTTCTAAATTACTGATTACTCTGGACATTTAGCGACCCATGGTATTCGAGCGAAACAGTTGGCCTTAAAAAAAACGAACAACTTCATCATATTTCCAAAAAAATGCTCACAAGAATATAATACGGAGTAGATTATGTCATCTATGTTGTTTTATAGATTATTGCACAACTGTATTGCACTTGGGTCACCATTTCGGAGATGATCCAAACATTCTGAGGTGACCAGAACAGTTGTCGTTTTGGTTTGGAAATTTAAGAATATAATTCTATCAAAGAAAATGGATAAGACGAATATTTTGTTATTTTCTTTTTTTATTCAGGTATCTGATTATCTTGTTAAACTCTTAACTCGGCAAATCATAATTTATAATGTCGTTATACTTTATATATCTTCTCTTCGTTTAACAAAGATCGCGTTTGATGTGCCATCCTTCAAAAATATTCAATCGTCTTCCTCTTTGCCAACTTAAGGCTTTATCACACTGAACTATTTTTCCAACGACGGTTGGAGCAAATTTGTAGCCAGCAGCTTTCAGGAAGAAATCTGATATGCTGGAAGAAATAATTTTCCTCCAGCATATCACATGACATTCTATGTATTTTTGACGAGAAAACAAAACAGTTTGCCAAAGTGACTTTACGGCAGAATAAATCTTCTGGAGGTGGTCGGTACCGCTGATTAATCGGAGATTGGATAAAAAATATTTTAGTCATATCGTTAAGTAATGTCATACCGGTTTCTTAAGATAAATCAACACGTTATGGTTTTGCCTTTCCCTTTATGTACAGACATAACAAAATGTGACTGTACTGAGAATTAGCTCCACTGAAGGTAAACATCTGTATAGACATAACAAAATGTGACTGTACTGAGAATTAGCTCCACGGAAGATAAACATATTTACCTGACAAAATAAACGTAGTTCTTGTGGAAAGAAAAGTTGCATTTGAAAGAAAATTAATCCTCACTGGTTAAGTGCAGCCGGTTAAAAGGATATTACATGTTGCATGGTTGCATGTTGCAACCGTCATAAATGACAGCAGATTCCTCGCGAAATATTGCACCAAATTGCAACTGGGTGGGTGCAGCCTTTTGAGAGGATGTCGCGTGTTGTATATAATGAGCACTATCAGAACCCTCGTGATCAATTGCATACATTGACCAACTTTCAACAGGATTGGTGCAGTCATTTCCGCTAATTTGAGGAGAGTACAAACAGGTAAGCAGACGACCAGAACGTGTTATAGTATTACACAAAGGTTACCACGCAAGTAGAACATTTTGACACAGTAGTACTTCCAGTAGACAACGAAATAAACATATTGTACACCATCATGCTTCACTGTTTTTTCATGCATTTCATCATTACCCATTGATAATATATGTAGCAGGCTTAAATTGAGTCTAAATGTAATAGGCTTAGATTCAACAACCTGACTGATAGAGACGCGTCTTTTTTAGGGACCGTTAAGTATGAAAACATGCCCGGCGTGGTGACCGTTGAGAAATTATAAAGATACAAAGCCTTTCCTCTCTGACCCCACGAAGGGTCTCCTTAATACAGTAATAAATATATCACCCTGCTTTCTTCATCCTCTTATTCCATTGCAACACTCCTAACTAGAATGCCAAGCAGGCGTCTGGTGTTTATCGCGCTGGTGTCACATCCACCCTGGTTCTTGTAGTAGGACGTGGTGTTGTGGGTGTGCTGTCGACTGGCGCGAGTATCCGGTTGCGAGGGGGGTTTGGCATTACGCCTTGGTGAGTCGCGCGTTGCATTTATCTCATAAACCGGCTTGTGTTGTCACTTCTTAAGAGCCCCAACCTCTTCCACGCCTTAGCAGAGGGAACTAGACTTTATCGAATCGGTAAAACAGTTTCAGTCCATCAAATACACACACACACGCACACACTCATACGCGTACGCGTGTATATATATCTCAAGTAACAATATTTATTTTATCTATACTCTAAGTGACTTGTATGATTTAGACTGCAGAGACGAGAGTACAGTTCAAAGTTTTAAAGTTCAGTTGAGTGAATATCTAAGCAATATGGTGTAGTGTCGGTCAATTAGTTATTTTGTTTGCTTCTTATTTGCCTATCTGGGTGTTTGTATTCTACTAAGTCACTTTGCACTGAATATTGCCGACAGGACAGCGGGCTTTGTGGAGTGCAAACGTGCAACGTGTACCTCTGCCCTTGACATTTTGGGTAATCCTATGACATCATAACGAACTATAAATATCACTCGTATTTTCCTATCCCTCCCGTCTTCTCCCTTTATTTTAAATTATATTTACATTAACGCATGAATTCTATATTCACTTCTTCGTTGTAATGAATCTCTCCATGTCATAAGAACCATGAAATTCTCTATATTGTATATCTTGCACTGAAACAACTGTATACAACCATTAATAAAACCATAATTACATGGATTTTTGCACTACAAAACCACTTACTTATTTCTGCTGTTTACTGAACAAGCACGCCTCTTTTTCTCCTTTGTCGATCATCCTTCGTGAGCTCCATGCAGTTCATGAAGCGTTGATGAGGTTTTGCCGTTAAATCTTTTACTTGTTTCGTCTGTATACGCCCCATTTTCGTGGGATTCCCTTTCATATCAATATCATCATATCACAATATCATCACATCACATCAATATCAATATATACGTACAACATTTTGTATATGGTTCTACACGATTTTTTTTCAGGTAGACAGTTCTTGTTGAAGTTATAAGAAGCATTTTGTTTGGCAATATTAAATTCAAAATACTCCACGGCTTACTTTTTACCAGAAATTAGTTGGAGGAATAATGTACTGTAAACGCCATATGGCAGTATATATAAACATATTACTGAAATACGATGTGCTTCTTCAAAGGTTAGTACAGAAATGGATATAGATGAGAAATCTGAGACAATATACACGATAAAAAAAAGGAAGAAAAACGGTTAGTGTGCATCAACGCGTGTCGTTGGGCGTTTGGAGTCAGGCATTTGGTCTGCTCCAGGCGTTAAGGTACGGCACGCTAGGCTAGCATGCTACTTGCTCTTGTTATTTCTTTGAGTAGAAACGACTTCAGTTACAATATTCTAGATTTCCGTAAGAACACCTCAACAATAAATCTAACATTCGTATATGTTTAACTTCTGTCAGTTTGTCATTCGGTTTCTCATTATATGACGCAAGAGTAATTTGACATTTGGAAATTTGAAAAACAAAAGATCGTACCCAAAGTAGTTTTTACTCAAAAGAATTAGCAAAAGCAAGTAGCATGCTAGCAAGAAATGCCTAGTGTGCCACCACATTCACATAGATGGAAGGGGAAGAGAGTATGCTGTTGGATGTACTTTTTAAGGATAGTTTTAAATCGAACGATGTGTACTGCCTCAGCTATGACAAGTTTGTGATGACTGGGCATTCTACTCCTTTGATTTTATATATTGTCTAAGTTTTCTCTCGTGTATTCATTTCTGTACTGACCTCTAAAGAAGCAAGTAGTACTTGCAAAATACACATAAATTAGATGCTTTCACGGATTTTACATCATTCTTCCATCCTACAAGTTCTTGTCAAAGACAAACTTACAAATATAACATTTTCAAGTGAGCATTGTCATACAGAATGATTCTTACAATTTAAATAACCAAATAGTCAAATAGCCATACAAATAAACGAACAGACAAACAGGCAAATAGACCAATTTACATACAAATACGAGTAAGTAAACAAACGAACATGCAACCACCAAAAGCAATGGCTCTTTCCAATTTGAAACCATATCAGTGATTAAATAGTATATTGCTGATTCACTCTTCTGTCTTTTAAAACTAACTTATCAAATGTCACACCTTACATGGTTCTTGAGAGACGATCTTAACAATTAAACTTCTCTTAAAGTTGCTCCAGTTTTATTTCTTTCGAAAGTTTACTCTGATAGCTACGGTTCGGTTGCATCACAATAACTGTATTTCATTTCAAATTTTATGACCTTTCAACGAGGTATAGTACTTCACGTACTCTGTGTGTGTGTGTGTGTGTGTGTGTGTGTGTGTGTGTGTGTGTGTGTTTTATGCAAGTTATCTGGATAAAGAACATAAACAATGTAGATGACGAAACTCCTTGCCTCCGTGTTTATCTTCCGCCAACAATACGAAGTATACGTACTGCATTTATCCATGGGCTACTGTCCCCGCCAACTCCTTTTATCATATCTCGTTTTAAAACCATCCATGGTCCCAGCCCTATCATATCTTTCCTAAACTATTCCAGGAATTTACGCATCTGTAGAGGAAACTATATTTTCTCGTCTTTCAGGCAGATGGTCTTCGAGATTGTGTACACAATATCATGATGTCTTCTTATCCCATACCAAGAGATCTTTCATCTCACCTTTGTTCATCTCCAATCCTCTGAACACTGCAATCTGGTCCCCTATTTCTCGTCAGTCCTTTAATATGGATAGGTTTAGGGGTTTAATATATCGACCTAAGCTAATGCTCCCTCGTAAACATCACCGTCCATTAAAAGCTGGATATCCATTCACTGTGCTTCAATTTACCATTGAAAAACCTAAAGAACAGTTTTGGTTCGTCTTTACATTTATCAAAGATACCTTTTCCAAAACTTTTCTATCTTCGGTTTTTGATTCTATATATTTTTATTCTTCCATAAATCTAATGGTTCTCAAGCCCCCCAAACACCACTGGCTTTGTCATGACCTGTCGACTTCCAATATCTGGAGGTTATTTTGTGAGAGCAGACTAGAGTGGATGATATTGTGGAGGCGGTAAAAGAGAGGAAGTGGAATTGGGCAGGTAAGTTAGTGCGAACGACTGATGAGCGATGGAGGAGTGGAAGAGATGGGAGGCGTGGAAGAGGGAGACCAGACAGAAGGTGCAGAGACGAGATAGAGAAGTTTGCAGGAGTGGCGTGACAGAGGATGGCGCGGTTGTGTGAATCATGGAATGCTATGAAGGAGGCCTTTGTTCAGTAGTGGAATCAGGATGGCTGATTTGGTTGATTGATCGATTGATTGATTGATTGATTTTGTTCACTAAGGTCCGCTTCAGAAGGACACGGGCGATAGACATCCCTCTTGTACCGTCCCAGCCTAAACATCTCTCCAAGCTAATCAACCGTTTCTGAGAAATATCTCAACCGGGGCAAGTAATCTCCCTTGCATTTTGCCATTCATCTCAACGCTCCTTCCAGGAAGGTACACAATAACAAGTGACCGATTGATTTGTCCACTTCACCAAAGATTCTCATTTTTTAACACTCACTACATCCTACTCTAGTCTCGAGCTCTCCTATTCTTATCTATATATATATATATATATATATATATATATATATATATATATATATATATATATATATTTGTTAACCACTTCCTCTTGATTAGAACCAACCTTTACGATCCTTCAATAATTCACTGACCTTTCCTCGACAGACCTAATCCTGCCGTCATTTTCCTCAAATTTCCTTAGAATTTTATTCTTCTCGTCCCTCAAAGCATCGTTATCCTTCCTCAAGTGATTAATTTCTGCTCTCTGGGCTAGGTTGAGTAAATTTTCGGTTTCAAACTGGCATTCTAATTAACGAATATGTCTTCAGAAACGTGATCTCGTTTGTCTTTTCTTTTATATCAAGTGGAAAGACATTTAGTTCCTAGACTATATCTCGGATCTTGATAGTCCAGCCATGTGTTCCCAGCCTTCATCACTAATTAGATTTCTCGGAATTGCATGCTCAAAGCCTCCAAAATCGGTTGCAGACTCCGACGAGACCTTGGGCAAACTTTGCTATCGAGACACTTTTCCTCATAAATATAAGGACGCCGAGTCACCTTGTTTTATATACGCACTTGTATATATATATGTATATATACACACTTGTATATATATATATACATACATATACCAAAGGCATTTTCCCCCTACATGGGGGGTAGCCAAAGAGAAAAAGGCATAGAAACCACTCCCACCCATTCCATTTCCTATATATTCCACTCCCCTCCACCCTCCTCCCTCTCTCTTATCTTGGCACCTCCTGGATGACGGGTCATCCCTGCATCCTGTCCACTGCCCTGGGTCAGAAGCAATGGACAGGATGCAGTGTGTGTGTATGATATATATATATATGTATATATATATATATATATATATATATATATATATATATATATATATATATATATAATATATATAAATATATATATATATCACGCGCACACACACACACACACACACACAAATCTAAACAAGGTACCAATATTCAAAGGAGGAAAGAGGGAGGTACGATTAAGCCTTGACCATACCCAAAATTAAACAATATATATGGATGGAAAAACACAAACACACACACACACACACACACACACACACACACACACACACACCTTGTGGTCACTCTTGACCTAGCCTCCTCCCGTGTTCCATTCGGCATGACAGGTGACAGCATCTGCCGTTGACGTCACATTAGTTTATGGGTCCATCTTTCAGCCGAATAAAACCGTTGTGTTACAGAGAATCTCGCAAACTATGTATGTATCGGCCTAAGGCACCCATGATGCACTGACGTTGCTATGTAGCCTACACTACATTCAAAGATTAACAGTGCAGAGGAGGCCTTGACACAGAAACTGCCCTACGTACAAACATCATCCAGAGGGAACTGGGCACCTCGGCCTACACTGCCTCGCACTGTTCCCAGACAACAACACAATAGTTCTTCCTTGAGCGGCCAATAGGCCGTTGGCGGTTAACTGGAGGCCGCGGGTTTCCTCCAAGAAAAACATGGAGCAACGGATTGATTGACTGAAGTCCGTGGAAAGTAGTTCATATACACATTATTATAAGAAGCGCATTTTATTATCTATATGCCAAGAGTTTTTCCTCCTTATATGGGAGGTAGCCAAGTCAAAGGCATGTACTCACTCCCACCCATTCCACGCCCCTCCCCCCTCTCAGCTCCTCATGGATGACGGGTCTTCC
>NC_134787.1:63681715-63784215 GCF_046742065.1 Oratosquilla oratoria
CAGATATTGTTCAAGAAATTGTGATAAAACAGGCCGAGCCAACAACTCTGCAAAATCCTGAGACTAGTTGAATTACACAGTGTAACATGTGTGTTCTACTGACTATAAATTACGACTGTGAAAATTATGCCCTTCGGATGATAGTGGTTAGAATAATTTTGGAAGTCCCAACTAACAAGAAATGGATTATTCAAGAAAAGTTGGTTAATTATTTTAAAAATTCGGTTGTATAAAAACACCTTACTTGAACCAGAGTAATTATAAAGAACTTACATTGCAGGGGGGAAATTAAAATTGAGTAAATGATTGACTTGATATTTTTATGTGCATACAACCATACATACGTGGCCTGCCAAGGCACGCAATCACCCCTCACCCATCCCATAGCCGCCCAACACCCATTTGCTATCCCATTCATCTTAACTTGTGAATAAAGGGTCATCCTGTTCCCCACCCACTGCTCAGGGTAGACGTCATGCAGCAAGGCCAAAGTACCTCTACAGTAGGGCCCAACAACCGAAGTTTGTTTACACCCACCCTTCGTTATATGGCGACCCTCTCCACCCCTACATCCACTCATAGCTAATAAGAAATCGGTTCTGATCGCGTTTCGCTATCATCAAATCACTTTCTAAACACATCCCTCCACTGTAGTTCTTACCGACACCCAAAACCTGCCTATTACTCCACCTATTGGCTCATACCCTACTCTAGCATTGGCATCTCCAAACACCAACAAATTTATATTCCTCCCAAAATTCTCTATATGCTTATTTAAATCAGAACCAAGATGGGAGGGAGGGAAGGAGGTGGATGTGAGTGGAGTATGTGGGAATGGAATGGGTGCAAGTGGTTTTTATGCCTTTGTTTTTTGGCTACCTCCATTGTAATGGGGAAAAAGCCTTTGGTATATGTATGTAAATCGATCTAATAAGCCTCCCTTTCCTAATCATTTTTCTCACAGGATAGTATGCACTCACAAAAAACTTGTCTCCCATCCCAATTTCATCTTCGCCCACATTACCCTTGAAGACACTTCCCTTCACCCCCATACACGTTCTCTCATCACTTTCCAGCATAACCACACATTCCCTCACTCTCCCACTCATCACTCCTTACACTCCCCACCACACTCTCAAACTCACCCCTCCCTTAAACTTAGTTTCAATAGCATTTTATGTCAGCAAGGATTGTGCAAGTGAGGTGGGCCCAGTTTCTACATAAATTGCATTGAACTGAGACTTTTGTCTGACAGCTTGAGGTGATGGGTTGGGAGCATGTCAGACAAGTGTAATTTGTGCTGGATCCAGGGCTGCTCTGTACATATCCGATTAATAGGGTGAGAAGAGATATGATAGCCAGAAAATCACCCCTTGTGTTGAAAAAACTGTACATACATACTTATACCAAGGGCCTTTTCCCTCTTACAAGGGAGGAAGCCAAATTCAAAGGTATGAATCCACTCTCACCCATTTCATCTCAACATACTCCACTCTGATTCACCACCCATCCCTCCCTCTATTCTTGGCTCCTCCTGGATGACAGGTCATCATTGCATTCTCACCCACTGCCTTAGGTCAGAAGCAATGCAGCAAGACACAGTACATCCACAGCAAAGCCGCTTCATTTTTAAAAAAATGTGAAGGTGTATTTTTGGGTAAGGATTGTGGTAACCAAAGCTGGTCCCTGGGATCTATGCCATCTGCAAGGGTGACAAGGGCTTCTTGTGATTGTTTAGCCCCTAATTTCTTCCATGCTGTTGGTTGGGGGGTGGTCCCATGATGTAGACACTACCGCACCAGGACCTAGCATTTCAGTTGCTATGGGTAATGGAATGAGACAATTTTTCTAAGAGTTTTCAAAAGCAGTTTGTAAGTGCAATTTGGTGGGTAGCTTTTGGAGAGGGTTGATCTTTTCCTGGTTTTGGAAAGGGAATGATGATGAATTCTTTCCAGGCAGCTGGAAAGATACCTTCAGTCTACATTTAGTTGAAGAATTTCAACTTAAAGGATATTGCAGATGGGTGTAACTGCTGTATCTGGAACTGGAGCAGTTGTCTTACAGTTGGAGATGAATGTATGGTATTGTGTTTCTATGAATGGTCAATTGCAGTGTTGGGAGGAGTGTGGTGCAAAGTCTGGTAGTGGTTGAAATTCAAGAGCAGTCTTTTAGGATATAAATTTGGGTCTGTGGTTTGTGTTGCTAGATGTCATTTTTGTTATTGCTTCAGCTACTTTGAGGGAGGGGAAGGTCTAGTTTGACCCCTATTTTTTTTTTTTTTTTTTTCCTTGTGTGATGTAATGAAATGGGTGAATAGGGCCAAGGCCATTTTGCATAGAATTCATAGAATTATGGGGAATATTTTGGTCTTTGTGTGAAGATGTACTATTGGGGTGATTTTGGTGTGTCCTGTTATCATTCCCAATGCTTTATTTTGCGTAGTTTATAAGGAGTCTTAAGTTTTTCTAATGGTTGGGAACCATGCTGTGGGAGCTTGGTCAAGAGTTCTTCAGAACTGTGTACTACAGACTGTGATTTAAAATTTCCTCCTGCTGCCCAAAGTACATGTTCACTAGTGATTTTAGTGTGTTTATTTTTTGTCTTCTCTTTTTCTGCATGAGGGGATGGAAATAGGGGGTCGCTGATTAAATGAAACGCCCTTGCTGTAGATATGCTGTGTCTTGCTGCACTGCTTCTGACCCAGGGTAATGGGTGAGATGCAGGGATGACCTGTCATCCAGGAGCCAAGAAAAGAGGAAGGGAGGGAGGGAGGGGTGGTGAATGGGAGTGGAGTGGGTGGAGATGAAATGGGTGGGAGTGGAATTATGCTTTTTGACTTTGGCTACCTCCCTTGTAAGGGGAAAAATGCCCTTGGTATAGGTATGTATTTTCTCGTTGATTTTCACTGTCAGATCATTGACATATGGGCTGAAGGTCATGTGAACATAAAAAATATAACCCAGGATTTTTGGGCTACCTTCCAGTGGAAGGGTTTGGCCACTCAGATTTACTATTTGATTCATGGAGTAATTAGGTAAATTATTATATATAATCATAACATTTATTACAATATTTTATGTAGTAATAACACAGGTAAATACATATATACATAACAATTTTAATACTAATGATTGTTGCCTTAAGTTCCACAGCAACTGGCAAAGGTTCTCAGACCCTCTCCTATGGAAGATACATTAGACTCTCATATGAACTGTATTCATACAGGAATGTTTCTATATCACCAGCTGGTAGTAGTAGGAGGACAGTATTCACTGGTTACCAGTTCTACTTGTATGAAGAGATGGAAGTAATATAGTCTAAGTTAATAGAGAGAAATCCTGGGCTAGTCTGGTGACAAAGAGTCAGTTCTTTGGAGCTGCAATTTCAAATGGACCCTAGAATATTAACAAGTTCTGAAGATGAGTGAACAAGAAGAGAAATGATTCTCTCTGACACCCAACTTGCAGGACTATTAATTTCAGGTGCCACTGTTGGTCCCACACAAAGATGTTAATCAGGGTTAGATATACCCTGTATGGGGTATTGACAGCATAAGTTTTGTGCAGTCAATACTCCAATGACTTTTGCAGCATTCTTCAATGACTGAAGATCAATCTCCACTCAAAGAAGGATGCTAATCATCTTTAGTATCCACTACTCTCCTTAAAATTCTCCTTTATGACTCCACCACACAATCCTGACTCCACCTCTTTAACATGATACTGTCTCTTGGAACAGAAGTGCTGGTTATCAGCAGTGAAATATAAATACAATATAAAATGTGTATCTCTCTACAATAACCAAAATTTAAACAAAAGTCATAATAAATCGACAGAAAACCTACTTAATTACAAGAAAGCAATGTAATTAATTGTTGCCTCATGTTTCACCAGGTGGAAATAATGCACCCCCATAGTGGCTGGTAACAGTCCTCAGGCTCTCCCACAGATCTCTATGGGAGGAAACTTCTGTGTTGTATTTGTGTGAGACTGTTTCTACATCAATGGCTGAAAGTGGTAAGGGAAAAGGAGCAGTTACCAGTTGTTAGCTCTCCATGTGTGAAAAAGGCTAAGAAATACAGTTGAAGTTGATAGGGAGAGATCTTGGACCCAGTCCAGAGACAGTGTCAGCCCCTCAGGGCTGCAACTCCTGATAGAGGTGAAGGGATAGATGGGTATAGAAAATAAGCTTTGCTGCCCATCATGCAAGACCACCACATGCAAGTGCATCATTGGTCCCAAGCAATATATGCCTTCTGTGTTATTTTGATAAAAACTGAACTAACATGAACATATATATACATATTAGAGAAGGTCCTTCAATGAATTTAGATAAAATCCTTTTGTCAGCTGTGGGTTATCTGCTAATGAAAAAGTTCTTGTGGAAGATCTTTCTTTCTTGGGTAGCTGGACTGAGTTCCAGCTCCTTGCACTGAAACTGAAGCAATCTTACAAGCTCGCTTTATCATCTCCTCCATGGTCAAGTGTGGCAGGTTAACTAAGTAGAATGCCAATGCTCCAACAAAGGCATCACCAGCACCCTAAGTAAAATAAAAGGAAACCTGTATCAAGAATAACATCTCTGCATCAAAAATAATTCTTATTCATCACAAAATAGTATTACATACATATACAATAGGCTTTTTCCCCCTACATGGGGGGTAGCCAGAAGAAAAAGGCATAGAAACCACTCCCACCCATTCCATTTCCTATATATTCCACTCCCCTACACCCTCCTCCCTCCCTCTTATCTTGGCACCTCCTGGATGACGGGTCATCCCTGCATCCAAAATAGTATTAATTCTAAAAACCAGAAATAGATTATATACGAGTATATTCAAATGAAAAGTTGCACTGCAGAAAATATTACATACTGTTGTGTCCACTGGAGTAACTTTAGGAGCAGGAACATGTACTTTCTGCCCATTACTGTTGAGATACAAAGCTCCTTCTTCTCCAAGTGTAAGGATGACAGACTTGCACCCTTTAGCCAATAACAACTTTGCTGCCTCCTCTGCCTCGGATATAGTTTTTACACTTTTTTGAATCAAAGTTTCTGCCTGAAAATTGTTTAATAAATTATATCAATGTTATAATACATTTGATTTGGAGAACAGCACATCTGACTTACAAATCATATATACATACTAATACAAAGGTGTATTTAGGTAGGTGTGTTGTCTGTATGAGTTAATAGGATGCATTAAACATATGCACTCACTTGTCATATGCATGCATACATTCATACATTCTCATTGGGCAGACATCACAAGGAGTCTGGGAGTTTTGGGGTACAGTCACAGTGCTATCTGTAAGAACATTTGTTTGCAAGTCTGTAATGTTATTTGATATCTACCAGTAATTTGCCCTCTGTGTTATTACATACTTTGTAAGTACATGGAATTCTACCCTTTCTGTGTTGGCTTGTAATGAGCTAGTGTGAAATAAATATTCAAACAGGACCACATGTATATATCTGTACCCCACAGCCCCACTCCTTTTTTGAAATGACTCATGTTTACAGCAGTTAATGTACTCAAGTTTTCTACCAATCAGGTTAGCTACCATCAAAGTAAGGTGGTTAGCGTAGCAGAGGTGTCAGAATAGGCTTTTTTTTTTTTTTTGTAGCAATACATACATCACAAGACTCTATCTCTTTTTGAAAGGTGGGTAATTATGAATCAGGGTTTGAAAAAAAAAATATCCTCTTCAAACTTATGAGACAAGACAATAGAAATACTCAATAATAATGGTTTCCTCAAGTTTCATGGAAACCCACGGCCACAGAGCAGTTGACAATGGTCTATTGGCTCTTCCCATTAATCTTTTAATCAATCAATCATCTACACAAGCTCCAACTCCTGTATAAAAGGTAGTAGCTACAGGATTGTTCCACAAGTTACTCAAGGAAGAGATGTTGTGTTGCTGCTAGACTCAAAGAAGAAATACTGTGTTGTTGTCTGGGTAAGGCTAAATTAGGGCAGTGTAGGATGAGGTGTTCTATGTCCTCTGTGTGGTGATTGCATTTGGGGTAACTTCTGTGGTCAGTCCTATTCGTGTGTTGGTACTGTTTCAAAGCTAGGTGGTGGCCTGAACACAGTCATACTAGAGGAAGTATTGCTTGTCATGGGAGGGATTTTTTGGTTAGACTGATGTCTGGAGGAGTCAGGTGAAGTATGGAGTTAGAGGTAACCTTGGGGTGCTTGTTTTGTGATCTGAGTGTGTGGTGTTGCTCCAGTCAATATTGTGGTCAAAATCCCTGATGTGGACAAAAAAACCCACTGGACTATTGACCTGTTCTGACTCTTTACTTATGTTGGTTCATTCTCATGTCTTTATATATTGTGTATGTGTGTGGTACAGTTCATGGACACCACTATAGCAGTCTGGGTTCGAATCCTGCCCGGGGCTAAAATAATTTCAGTATTGCTGCACCGCAAGTCATTACTCCAACTCTTATGGGCGGGGAGTGGGGGGTGTGTGTGCATCATATATGAGCTCTGAGCTCTCTTCCAGGAGGGAAATCGCTGTCAATCATGAGTCCAACACATGATCCACGACACTGGTAAATCATATACACGAGAGGTATGGAAACCCTTGATTGAGAAGACATACTAAATTGGGGAGAAATACAAGGGGACATGGAAGGAAACTCAAAAAAGACAGAGAAGAGACCTGAAAAAGAACAGCTTTCCCCACAGAGTGGTGGATGTATGGAACAAACTAGAGAAAACAATAGCGTGTGCAAGAACTATACATGAATTTAAGAGCAATTTAGACACTGCAAGACACAGTGATAGGACACCACAAGCATAGATCCCTTTCCCATAAGATACAACTAGGTAAATACCAGGAGTCAAGTACTGGAAATGGGTACTAGCTCAAAAAAGGCCATGGCTGAATGGCAAATGTGACAATTACAAAGATAGAAGAGAAGATCTGGAAATGTTAATAATAAAATATAACCAGTCACCTGACAAAGATCATTAACATTGTGAGGGAGAAGTAAAGATTGTGAAAGAACATAAAATGGGCTTTTCATTACATGAATGAAGAAAAAATCAATCAATCAATCAATCAATCATACTAATCCATCCTTGCTTGGAATGTGAAGCAGTGGTAATCCCCATGCAAATTGAAAGATAAGCAAGACCAAGAGAGCAGCAATCAAAATTATTTCCAAATCTGCATATCGGTTGTCAAGGACAACCCTAAAACTACAGCTGTCTCACTAGTGAGGCTGGGGAAAACCTGGACCAAACTACAAGTGTCTCACTGGCAGACCTGGGCATGTTCCTAGGTGTGTCTCTCGGTGTCCTGACTATATATGTGTCAGTCAGGACACAGAGGGATGTACATAGGAACACACCAAGAAATGCTCCCAGCTCTGCTCTCTGATGAGACAGAGTGATTTCTTAATTTGTGCACCATACATAGATCACAAGTGTTTCTAAACTTTGCTGGATACCTCTGCTTGTCACCCATATACATCCAAGGCTCCCAAGCAACAGTGAGGAAACTAATAAAAAAAAAACCGTAAGGTACTCTCCTTGAATCAGTCAGGGAAGCAAACTAGAATACCAAAAGTCACCCACCTTCAGAAATCACTCATTGTTTTCCAACAAGTCCCCATGATTATAAAGACCATATCAAACACTATATGTACTTTCTATTGGTACCTTGTATTTGTCTTTTTGATAAGTAGTTTAGGGGAAAGAATATTTACATTTTACAAAATGTCCCAGCAGGAAAGGCTGGATGGGCTCATGGAAACCCATGTTGTAAGAGTTGAAGAAGTGAAGACAATGAGGGGACATGATTGCAAAGCTAAGATCATTGAAGGAAGCAGACAAAGCCGACAGAGAAGATATCTTCATTTATAACAGGAGCGTATTCCAACGTCATAGGCACAAATTAAAAAAGACCACTGGTAGTGGGGTCACCTTTACCCAATGTGCTTTGACTGTTGGGGCAGGTAACAATCATACATACATATACCAAAGGCTTTTTCCCCCTTATAAGGGAGGTAGCCAAAAAACAAAGGCATAAAAACCACTCCCACCCATTCCATCCCTATCACACTCCACTCCCCTCCACTTTCTTCCCTCCCTATCATCTTGGCACCTCCTGGATGACGGGTCATCCCTGCATCTTGTCCACTGCCCTGGGTCAGAAGCAGGTAACAAATCACTCCTGGGAATCAGTTAGAAAAGCAGGACTTAAACCCACAACAAGGAAGATGAGAGACCCAGTCAATTCTGATTATGTCACCAATCCACACAAGTCAAAAGGACATAAAAAATATATAGTTCTATATACAGATGTATATTCCTGGAATAACCCAGATAGTTTAGCACAAACTGGAAGCATTCATGAATTCAAAACAAGGTATGATAATTGGAGTATAAAGAACTGGACCCCACTACCGTAGCTTTCTTCCTGTATATTACAATTAGGTAAATAGCTGTTGATAGAACAAGAGACTTAAGCTGTAAAATGCACTGGGATGGTGAAAGAAATAATTTGTATACTGGATCATTTAATGTCCAAGATAACTGTCCTTTTATATATATATATATATATATATATATATATATATATTGTCTGTCACCAAGTAATTTAATTCAGTTGAAAAGAAAATCTACTGGAAAGGACAGGAGGAAATTTAAAAAGTTTAGGCTTACCTCCATCTCATTAACACAAAAAATATCTGAAGCCTTTATAATCTCGGGATCCAAATTATGTACAACAGGAGCAGCATTCATCAGTGTCATAACTGAAATATATTCAGTGCAAAAAGTGTATTAGTGTTAAATAAAGATCCATTTGGAATAATGAATACAACTTATAACTCTAGAGAGAGAGACAGGGAGAGAGAGAGAGAGAGAGAGAGAGAGAGAGAGAGAGAGAGAGAGAGAGAGAGAGAGGACAACAGACAGACAGACAAGCAGAGAGGACATAATGGCTGAAATCTACAAGATTCTGTACATGGAATGTATGAAGTCTTGCATTGGTGAAACATCATGTGACCTAAAAACATGCACTTGTGAACATCACAATGACATTTGAAATACCAACTATTTAACAGGCAGGAATAAGGTTGAGTTGAATAAGTGAAACCAAAATGACAAGGTGAAAATGTTTGCAAGTAATAGTTCTTCAAAGGTCAAATGCTATAGAACAGAATAAAGGAATTTTCAACTTTGCACCCCCAGTAACTTTATATATTTTCCATGATTGAAAAGGTTTTGTAAGACCAGCTGAGAGTTGACCTGGCCATGTAACCTTCTGCAACCTTTCCCCTGTCCCTTACCCATGTTTTTTTTTATACTCAAGTTTGTGTTCTTCATCTACGTACTTGAAAAAGCTCCAATGAGAGAAACATTATCATTCAATGAAGACTTCATCCTCAAATGGTGTTTCCTGCATGCAAAATAAGGACATAGGTATTAAGACATTGAAAACCATAATATAAAAATAAACCATCAGTACCTCCATGCTTTTGAGCACTTTTAAGTGTGGCCAGAGTTGCTTCCATTGAAATTTCTCCTTGACACACAACCAACTTTGCCTCTTGAAGAAGTGCCTCTGCTTCGTGTACATCATCTACTGTCATTTTCAAGTTGGCTCCAGCAACAATGACAATACTATTTTCTCCTGGAAAGTGTGTTAGATATGGAATTAATAATAAGAAATACATTATACCAATAAGACTTACGAGGAACTGTTACATATTAAAAATCTGCTTTTTAATCATGAATTAGAAAGCTGGTACCAGTCTTAATCAAGGGATCTATAATAGAGAAGACAAGGAGAACATACTTCTGGCCATGACAAATTATAATCCATTCACAGCAATTTTCCACTCACACAAAGAAGGGAAAGAGGAGACCTACTAACTATCTAGAGAATAATGAAAGGAATGAAAATCTTAGATAAGAATGATTTATTGAAATGGGACAATGGATAAACAAAAGGACACAAAAAGAAACTCAAAATTACAGAAGAGATCTGAAAAAAAAAATAACTTTCCACACAGAGTGACAGATACCTGGAACAAATTAGACAAAGAAACAGTGTGTGCAAACACTATTCAAGATTTTAAGAAAAAACTTGATGATGAAAGATACAAAGACAGGTCACCAGGAGCATAGCTCCCTTCCCGTATAATACAACTAGGTAAATACCTAATTTTTGCCCTTTCTTTTCCCTGATTAACAAAAATCCCCCTTTTAACTAAGGCCCCCTTCACTCTATCCATCCATCCCATTCTCCGTCTTCCCATCAAATTCACTCAATCTACCTTTGCCTTCCACATTTTTTGTTGGTCTTTCTTCAATCATTCTTTCCATATGCCTAAATCATCCCAGTACTTTTTTATCTACCATATCTGCCACCTCCATTTCCATCCCCACTCTCTGCCTCATATCTCACTCTAACCATCCTCCTAATACCCCCCCCCTATCATACTTCTCGAGCATTAATCTCAAGACACATTAAAGTCTATTCTTTTTGCCTTTGTGAGGGGCACCATCCTAGCCTTCCGATAGGGGGGACTTTGTGACGTTAAACCATATCAGTGGCATGGGTACAATCACCACTTCATTTAGTCTTCTCTTTGTGTCTATCCTCACTTTTCATCTCCCCCGCCCCCCAAGACATTTACCTGTTTCCTTCACTCTACAGTTTACCTCCACCTCAACACCATCCCTTGCTATATATGACCTTCAATGCTTGATATTGTCCATTTCTTCCAGCCTGTCTCCTTTAAGACATACCTCCAACTCAGTACAACAAAATGAAAGACAATACATTGCTGCATACCAGACCTCCTGATATCCATTCCTCTGATTCCTCTCTCCTCTGAAAGGACAAAGTCCACCTGGTCAGACTGTGATCCAGCCACCATCCAACCCTTCTAAGCTATCAGATGAAGCTGGATGACTGCATTGCAGACAACTGCCCAGGATGTAACACTTCACCCCTTCACATTATGGAAGACTGAACTGTACGCAATCACACATGCCAGCAACACAATATACACTCTACCATCTTTTTTCAACCACATTATCTTTTTACTTTTAATTCCATATCATCACGAATGAGACTGACAATGAGCTCAATGGAGATATATGTGGAAACTTGTGATTTGTGAGAAAACCCTGTTCTAGCCGTGGCATTCCCCAGGGAGACAGGACTGCTTGGCCAGTCTAAGGAACAACAACAACAACAACCTCCAACTCAGCCATCCTATTTTCCTCTAACATACCCTCTTGAACTCCATCACTAATTGCCTTAGACTCTCCTCTGATCCAGTCATGAGTGCACTATCAGCTGCAAACAACTGGCTCACCTACTACTTCCCTTCGCTCTCAATTACCATTTCCTATCAGTGTACAAATTGACATTACCATGGTGACATTACACAACCATGATGCAACCTTACCCTCACCTCAAACCACTTTCACTGTTTCCTATCCTAAATGTATAAATATATATATATAAAATTCAAAATATATAATATGATATGGTTTAAAGTCACAAACTCCCCCCTATCAGATAACTAGGACAGTGCCCCTCACAGAGGGCTTTGCTTTGTAGCAAGGAATTTAATGAACCATGCCCTTGCTTCAATATCGCCAGTGGCAGGATTCGAACCACCATCCCCTCGACCTTTGCCGCAAGTAATGATGCCCTAACATGCTCAGCCAGCGAGCTTCCAAAATATATAAAAATATAAGAAATATTTTAGAAGTAAATTATATTCAATGGTGTTCAACAAGATGCAATACAACCCCAAATACTGTTCAAACTTTTCATGTAGGATCTTCCTAGCCCAAAGCCAAAATATATTGTTTTCTCTCTGCCTTAAGCAGAAGTCTCCAAAGTGGTCAATATCGACCCCTGGGGGTCAGTGCAACAAACCTGGTGATCAAAAGGGGGTGTCAATAAATATGTAACTTATCTTAATCTAACCTATCAATGTGGAGGGCACTGTTTCCAAATGACAGCGAATAGACTTTGCTTTCTCTCTTCTATTTGCCAGGAGTGTTAAAAAGCATTTGGTAAGAGGGAATTAGGTGATTTCATATTTATGACATCTATGCCAAATGACAGCAAAAATATTATCTTCTGTTTATTTCCCAGTATTTCATGTGACATATACATTTACTTTATGTGTTTCCATGTATTTTGATAAGTTTGAACATTTCTATGTTTAATTCCAACATTATATTCACTATTTTGTACATTAGTTACGATTTCAATAACAACTGTAAACATTTCCTCCTTTTTGTTTACATATATTTCATGAGAGATATTCATAGGAGGTTTGGGGATATAGAACAACAGTTTTGCAGGGCTTGGTATACAATGGTCAATATACGAGGAAAAATGTTTGCTCTGCAGTTCCCCTCATTAATGTATATGGAAACTGAATATCTATTTAACCAATTTTTTTTTATCATTACTACTCTTACTACTACAGTATTACTACTATTACTATCATTACTATTATCATTATCATTATTACTATAATTATTATTATTACTATATTATTATTATTAGTAGTAGTAGTAGTATTTATTATTTACTATTATTTGTACATTATTTGTACATTACATTGTGTTATCCTCGGCAATTTACATTTATTATTTCGAACTATGTGTTCTTGTCATTATTTGCATTTCATGTACATTGATTTATTGCCAAATAAAGTCTATCTATCTATCTATCTATCTGCCTGAGGGTCTATGAGTGATCAAGGATTCCAGTTGCCATACCTTTGTCATCCACTGTAATTGTAGCCACACCTGTAGCAGCATCCATACATACTCCAACATTATCTGTGTCAATACCATTATCCTGTAAGTTCTTCATATAATTATGACCAAATGTGTCATTCCCGATCTGTAAGAGGAAACCCTTCCTAAGAAAATTTTCTTTTTTAAATGCAAAACATTACTATTTTTTGTGTAGCAGTAATAAAATGAACTGGAAATTAAAAGATCTAAAGTTACAGTGACACAATTAAAGAATTTAAAAATTTTACCTTAGCAACAAGAGAAGTAGAAGCACCTAATTTGGCTGCAGCCACACATTGGTTGGCTCCCTTGCCACCAAAGCCAACAACAAAACGATGCCCATGAATTGTTTCTCCTGGACGTGGAAGAATTGGTGTATAGCTGTTCAAAACAGAACACTAAGTAATCTTCAGCAATATTGCAGTCAAAATTATGTACATTAACAGAGAGAAAATGTAATTTTTTTTGTTGATATAGGAGTGCTCTTATGCTGTACAATATACAGTGCTCATCATGGCATTATACCAGCTGCCCTACACACACACTTACCAAAACATAAACACATACCATAGATATATTTGCACACTTGCCGAGATTCTAATACTTGGTGGTGCCTCCCTTATGCTTCACCATGTCCCTCAACTATTTAGGAAGACTCTCACACAAATTCCTAAGGGTCTGGGAGGATATATTAATCCATGATCACAGACAGCAGACTTGAACCGTGGAATAGAACTAATACCCTTGCCCATCAAATTTTGCTTCACTATTGTCCACAGGTTTTCAATGGGGTTCAGGTCAGGGGAATTGCCTGGCCAGTCATCAAAGCTCATATCAGTCCTTAAGCCACCCAACTACAGATCTGGCAGTATGATATGGTGTGCCCTCCTGCATATATACTGTAGCCCCACACTTGTCAAATGCATCAGATAAATTGTCACACAACAACTCTACATATTGATTCATATACTGGTTTTTGAGGAGCATTATGAATTCACCAGCACTGAGCAATGAAACACCCCCAAACCATGAGCGAGTCTGAGTGTTTGGTGGTCCCACTGGAGTACCGTGGGTCTAGTGGGCCACTACATCTGGCCTGGCATACATGTCCACCACGGTTACAGGCGACAGTGAAGGTGGGTTTATTCCAAAATACCTCAGACCATTGTTGAATAGTCAAATTACAATATTTAAGTGCAAAATCCAGCCTACATTTCTTCTGTCACTTGGTACGGATGGGTTTCTTAACCAGCCAGTGGCTACTGTAGCTCAGCTTGGTCACCTGCCTGTTGACTGTTCTTATGGACACCTCACAAAGCAGACGTGGAGTTTTTCTTTCAATTATCTAACAGTTATGGTAGGTGTACTCTCTAGCTGCTTTTTGAGCACAGTCAAAGTATGTACAGATGTTTTCTTTGAGGGGTCAGGCAGAGGTTTAGCAGACAGTAGCTTGACACCACCATTGGGCTTGAAACACTTCACCCATTATCTCACAGATCACTCACACCAACATTTGCCACTATTTCTCTTGTCTGGAGCCTAGCTTTGTGAAACCCTATGATCTGAGCTATAGTTACAGGCATTAATGACTTCTTTTTACCCATAGTCACCAAGGTATAGCCCAGAAACCAAAGGAAACCGAGACAAAAGATGAGGCAGATGAAAGAACAAAGGCACAGCACTTCCTCTCACCACCGTAGCCACATGGGCACTGAGTCAGTATGTGGTGTTTGTTGGGAGGCAGTGATGTCATGTTAATAGCTGGTCCCCAGTATAATGCTGTGACAGAAAAAAAAATGTACAGTAGGCCATTATTTTTGTCACAGCCTTATACCAGGGTGCTCACTCGGCATAATGCTGTGATGAGCACTGTATAGTATTGAAACTTGACAAAGAAGTCAACAGAAAACTTAAGTAATAGGAATAAAGTAAAGATGGAGACTGATATATGGTCTTATGCAATCAGTTAGGCAAGTCTACCTTTGCATGCATATCTCTATGTACTGTCTGCCAAGTAGTAAATAGGTACAAGCAAAACTCCTATCAGGATTCAGACTACTAGGATTTCTGTTATTATTTCCTCCACTATACCTCCACTATAGAGATAAACTGCCACAGACATAACCATCACACAGAAGACACTGAATACCTCATTTTACACTTCCCCACAACAACACAATATTTCTTCCTTGAGTATAGACCAGTCTACTGGCTGTTGCCAGTATTTGGGAGTCAGGGTTCTCCTGCAAGACATACCAGGAACAACAGATTGACTGATTCATAATCAAGCCAATTCTGTGTTAGTATTGCTCCAGTGCTGGATGGTGACCTGAATGTAGTCATACTATAATGGTTCTTGTTTCTCTTGAAGAGGGATTTTTCCATGGAATTAATGTCTGGAATGGTTTGATGGAGTATGGAGTTCAGTGGTCAGTCTAGGGCTTATTTTGTGATCTGCATGTAAATGTGTTTTTGTACAGATGTGTTGATGTGCACGTCATGCAAGTGAAAGGTTGTTGTAGATGTTTGAGTAGCATGCGAAAATTGTAGTTTTTTGTTGTGTTTGATTGGATGTGCTTATGTGATGTTAAGAAAAGGGGAATTAGGTTTAGGGCTTTTGCATAGAAGTGTGTGCCTATAATTTTCTAGTGAGATTCTATGGGAAGACTAATTTTTCTATGCAGATGTTTTATTGGGGTGGCTTTGGTGTACATTATCATTGTTCTCAATACTTTATTTTGTATAACTCGTAAGATGTTTGTTTTCCTGATTATTAGAAATCATGCTGTGGAGGCATGTACTATAATAATTGCCTTGAGCTTCAAGAACCGAAAAACCCACAGACCCAGTGTATCACAAAGTCTTTCAGTCCTCCCATGGACCTTTCTATTAAGAAAATTTGGACAGCTGTGTGTATTGTGTAAGTGTGGTACAGTTTACCATAATAAGAGGAAGGGAGTAGTTGCCAGCTATCAGTTTTCCTTAATGTGAAAAGGTAGAGGAAGTACAGATGAAACAGGTTTGATATCAGGTGATGATAACAGGTTTATCATAATAGGAGGAAGGGAGCAGTTGCCAGCTATCAGTTCTCCTTCATGTGAAAAGGTGAAGGAAATACAGATGAAGTTCAAAGATATTATGGATCTAGTCCAGAGACCAAGTGTTTTCCCCTTGGGGGTGCACTTCCAAATGGAGGTGAGGGTGTTGATGAATTTTGAAGATAGTCAGTAGGACCACCCACTTGCAGAAACTCCCCAGGGAGATACAGCCTCGAGAAGTTAGCACCTAGTCTCCAGAACAGCCAAAGAACCTAAGTGAGCCAATCAAGAGAGAACTATATCAAAAGAGTGACTGATTTTATTTTTCTTCTTAAAGGAGTCATGGACTGAGCTGATCACTTTCCTTATAAGGAAGTAAAGGCATCCATACTTATGGTTCTATTAAATTTGCCTTGGTCAAATCATAAGTAAGATTCAGACACTACCTAATAATGAAATCTGTCAACCTCCCTCCATCTACAGTATCACCTCATTAATACTACACCACAAGAGGCCATTTAAAAAATAATCACCAGAAAGTTCAAGAAAACCCCATTCTCATAACATGCACATAAGACTTCTGAGAAATAAAAATAGAACATTACCTTACAAGGTCCGTCATGCATGAACCAACAACAACAATCTTGGCCGACATCTTTAGTTACTTGTATTTCCCTGCAAAATAAAATAGAGGTCAGTTTGTCACTATGGGCAACTAATATATTCTGCTGCATATACTCTTATCACCCATGTGTACACATAACCATAGAGAAGGAAAAAGACTACATACAAGAAATACATACACATGTCTAAAGGATGTCAAGAAATACATTTTCCATAGATGCATAAAATAAAATTGAGTGGCTTATGAAATATTGTCCAAACAGGAACAATTCATGAATTCAAATCTAAATACAATAATTTGAAAATTAAGAGCCCAAGTTGGAACCATACATAAATTTGGAGCTTGATATAATCAAATTACAGTAGGAGACAAGACTTCCACACATTGCTCCTTTCCTGTATAATGTAATTAGGTCAATGTATTTAGATTTATCCTTTCTAACTCCCTTAAATTTCAAATCTACTCCATACAGTATCATGGACATAATCACCCATTCATATAGTCTTGTTTGCATTCATCCCTAGATGAATATTTCTTATGACACTCTTCATTCCCCCTAAGATATTTACTTGCTTCCCTTACTCTATAATTTACCTTTACCCCCACTCCATTCCCTGCTATATGTGACCCTAAATACTTAAAATTTCACTTCCTCTAGGCTTTCTCCCATAAGACTTACATCCAACTTGATGCCACATTTGTAAATCTCATCACCTTTTTGCCCACATTTACTCTTAGCTTTCTCTTTTCACATACCTTTCCAAACTCTACCATAACTGTCTTAAGCCCTCCTCTGATCCAGTCATAAGTGCAGTGCTGTCCACAAACAACAACAGGCTCATTTCCCATTTCCTCCACTCAGCATTTCAAACCTCCTTGCACCATCCCATCCATGTGCACATTGAACAACCATGGTGACATTACATAACCCTGATGCACCCCTCCAGTTTCAGTTCAAACCACTCATTTCCTTACCATTTCCTAACACATGCTCTTCTACTCATATAAAAAAAATTGACTGCTCTCAACATATTTCCCTCTATCCCATACATCTCCAACATATCCCACAATACCTTCTTGTCAACCTTGTCATATGCCTTTTCCAGACACAAAAGTCCAAGACACACTAACCTTTAACCAAACACTTCTTGCATATCAGCCTTACTACAAAAAATTGACCCACACATCCTCTACCTTTCATAAACCCATGTAGTTCTTCCACAGTTACTTCCTTTGTTCCCCTCTGAACCCTCTCAACTAACACTCATATACCTTTCCAACTACACTTAAGACCGATCCCTCTAAAGCTACTACATATGTGTCCCTTTTCTTTTGGACAGTGGAACTATATAAGCACTCCTTCAGTCATCTGGCACATTTCCCTCCCTTAGGCATACATTAATTAAACCTCACTAGCCAGTCCACTACAGAGTTCATTCCTTCATCAGACACTCCATATAACCCAAATGCTTTAACAGCTTTCATCACTTTCAATACTCTTTGTATCTAATCTTTTCCTATAACCATATTATTTTCTTGCCCATTACAGCCATTTTCCTAGCATTTCCCATTGCCACAATCATTCCCTCCCAGTCCTCCACATTCAACAAATCCCTGAAATACTACTTGCCCATTTTCCCCTTGCTGTTTTTACTTATCTTTATTCTACTCCACACTTAATTATTATTTGTATTCCCGTTTTTTTTCTTTTAGTTGTTGAAGTATTTATGTAGTTCTTTTTCATAAGTGTGGCTAGCTCTAGTGTATTACTAGGATCATATTTTTTCCATCCTCTGGGTTGCTGGCTTTCTGTATGGCCATTGTGACCTCTTACAGTTTTGTCCAGGGATGGAAACTGGGTTTTAGTAAAGGTCTCCAAGTACTTTCCTATTTCTTCTGTATAATTCGGACTCACTTTTTTTTGTATGAATGCTTTACTTCTTCTTCCCATTTTTATATTTTCATGAAGTCTATATTTCTAAGTTCTATGGTAATCTTTATTGGAAAGTAATCTGAGGGATGATCATAGGTGGTTTTCCATGTTGATTGTGGTTGGAGAGAGACACATGACAAAACCCCAATGGACAAAACTCCAACAGAAAAATTGGGGGAGGGGAGAGGACATAACCTAACCTACTGATTGAGGTATTGTTCATCTACCAGGGTAAACACACTGTTATATTTGGAGGTGTTGCCTCTTGGTTGTGTTGCACGGTTTGTCTAGTGAGGTGTTTGCTGGTTCAGTATGTTTAGATTGGGGAACTGTTCTGGTATTTCCTCTTGGGTCTGTTTATGTAGTCCTATTGGGTGGTGTGCATTCATTTCACCTGCTAGTTCAGCATGTAGTTTGTTAATTCATCATAAGATTACGGTTAGGGACTGTACTCCTGTGAGCTGATGTGGAGGGTGGTGTGTAAAGTTTATGATGCTGTCTGTTGTTTTCTCTTAATAACTGGATTGCGATTATTTCTGCTGTGGTGTCTGTTCATGATTAATTTATTCATTTTGTCGGAGAAAAGTACTGTTTAAATATGAGAAAAGAGTACATGCAAAATATTTTATCAAAATTCATTAGGTATTGAAATGAAATATAATCATGGATGCCTCCTCGTTAGGTTAGGCTATGCTCGTTTGGGTTGGATTATCCAGTTATGGTCAGGTCTTCAGAGCAATGCCTTAGTCATAAGTGAAGCAAAGTCAGCAATAACTTGGTAAGTCGTTATTTGTGTCCTATGCCAGCATATGGATATTCTTCATAGGAAAATATCCACCCCAGACTGGCCGTTCTGGGACGAAATTCTTTATATGGTGCTCTGAAAATGCATTGCGCAGATATATGTAAGGTGTACCCATAAATACAAACTTTACGAATGTAAGGCATATGGAGAAGTGTATACAAGTTGTACAAAAAGTGATTATTTGTATGCAAATAAATACATGAGAAACAGCATGAAGTGACCACCATAGAACAATGAAATAACAAAAAGTGGCGACAGAAGACACACAACAAACCATGGCTCGGAGAAAAATATGGATAACAATTATATTACCCAATTTGTTAGTAATAAAACAGTAAAAAATAATTCAAAATAAAAATTCTCCCGAAATATTTCAGCTGTAAGACTACTGATATTATATTTATATATAACGCATATGTGTTAAAATTAGGACGATGATGTAAATACTAAACTCTCCAGAGAGCTACTAGATTTTTTTTAGTATACACCAATGAAGTACTCGTATGTACCAACTAGTCCACGGCTACCCAGTGGTTGATAACCTACTGAGTACCCCGGTAAGGCATTCATCAATTACTCCAACTAACGACCATACCTGTTCATGAAAATTGTATTCTATTTTTAGTTACAATTTCCCTCCCCTCCCTCCAAACTCTTCCTCCTTTGTTTTATTTGTAATTTCATCTCACTAACCATTATCTTCAAATAATTTATGGTTTGGGCCCATATAATTTCTGGTGGTGATACACTCCATCCTTCTTCGTGATAAGAAAAAAAATAAAATATAACCACGAAAAATGAATAATCACACACATGCAGCCTACTTTGAAAGTTAAAATAAAAAGGGAAAGGTGATGTTTATGAATATGTTTCGAGTTCCAAATTCTGTGTAAATTCACTGTTTTTTTCAAATCTGAATGTTCCTGTCGGTGCTGAAAGCATATTTGCAATGTAATTCAACAATGTGTGGCATTTCGCCTGATACTCTCCAAACCTCCTTCTCATCGTCAATTTCAGTTTGAAATATATAAAATTACATGGTAGATGTCAATTAAGCGACTATATGGGATGTTGGCAGACCTGTGCGACTCTGATGCTTCCCAAGGAACTGTGCTGAGGAGGGCAGAGGCACAAAGTTAATAAACTGCCAGTCACCATTATTGTGCAACTCGAGCTGGCGGGATGAGTAGTAACGTAACAACCAGAGGTGTGCCGGAATTAGAATTTCATTGAACACTGTTTCTAGCCGGTGGTGCTGGGCAGCTACCGGTGAAATTACCGGTTTTATCGGCAACTAACTTAATGATAGCTTACCGACAAAAATTCTGCTACCGGTAAAGCTTCGTTAACCGATAACTCGATAAGCTATACCATAACACTCAGAGAGTGGTAAGCACGTCTCGGATTGGTGGTACTGAGTGACGGTGGTGACAGGCCCAGTGCCCCGCTAATTTTACCTGTTAAACTTTTATCATTAAGCAAGTATGTACCGCTAAGGTCTCGGTAAGTTGTTATCACTAAAACCGTTTTTTTCGGCACTCTTTTTAATTTCTCAATAGAATTAATGTTATTTCTGTGATCAGCATACGAAACTGTATTAATTGTGAAAGTTTCATAAAAAAAAATCCGCGTGTCGCCAAACGAAGACCCATATATTATATGGATCTTCGTTTGGCGACACGCGGAATTATTTTTATGAAACTTTCACAATTAATACAGTTTCGTATGCTGATCACAGAAATAGCAGTAATTCTATTGAGAAATTAAAAAAGTGCCGAAAAAAACGGTTTTAATGGTAAAAAAATGATCGAGACCTTAGCGGTACATACTTGCTTAATGGTAAAAGTTTAACCGGTAAAGTTAGCGGGTCACTGGGCCCGTCACTACCGTCACTCAGTACCACCAAGCCGAGACGTGCTTACCGCTCTCTGAATGTTATGGTATAGCTCAAGATCTAAGAATATAAGGTCTAACCACTTCCGACCGAATTTCGAGGGAGTTGGCGCAGCGGGCCCGTGAACGTCACCTGGCTGTTCAAAGTGGGGTTAGCGGGTCCTATAGCTGTCAGTTGAAGCTGGTCCGTCGTTCGAAAATGACGTTGCCTTCGCTCGCACCGCTCCACGCAATTAGTTATATTCTGACAAATATTATATAAAATATATATATAAAATATTATAGTTCCTGTCTTCCTTGGCGTTTCACATTTTTCTTCAGTGTATCACAAAGAGAAAATGGACTCAGCCAAATGACGTCAGAAGCTGCGCAGAAGAATTCAAACGGTCTGACCTGTATATTTAGACCTTGGTATAGCTTATCGAGTTCTCGGTTAACGAAGCTTTAACGGTAGTAGAATGTTTGCCGGTAAGCTATCGTTAAAGTTGTTGGATAAAACCTGTAACTTTACCAGTAGCTGCCTACCACTACCACCTCCAAACATGAACCCATGCATGCAGACACGCGAACGACACTTACTCGCGCGGTAGATAGCAGACTATAGTAGCACCAATTAAAGTATGACTTTATCCCTTTACAATGACATAACAATAAAAACTATGTAAAATAGAACCAGAGATATAGCTTATTAAAGGACAAAAACATTGATTTTTCGAACTCGATTCGAACTTGTGACGTCACTACTACCTCACGAGTCTTTTACCGGTAAACTGTCGGTAATTTCGGTAACTATTGTTGTTCACCAATAATTTCGATATTGAAATTAGCGATGTTTGCCCAGCACTACTAGCCGGAATACCAGAATGATGGGCTGGAGATTCCACTTCCATACTTGCATTCTCGTTTATTACGCTTATCCTTTCCTCATTGGTAACCTTCCTACCCATCCCGAAATACTTTGCATTCTTTTTAGGGGGGGGAGGTGATATGTTGAATTTTCAACAGGAAGTCTGCGTATATTTCGAATGACATGTCGAACCCTAATTATGCACCAAGACTGTCATGTCTATCAGCAAATTGTATGGAAGAATATTGTGGTTTCGCATCTGATAACCCATCCTTACCAACAAGGGGCTCCTATTTGCTGTCATGAATATGCCGACGCAGCAAAAGTTCCGGCAACAGATAAATCATCCTCATGGCAGACACAAAAATGTTAATGCTTACGAGTTTTTACCAACAACAATTGCAATTATTATTATTATTATTTTTATTTTTTTACTATATGCAATAAGCATTATTACGGATACTGACGAACAGATAAAGTTCTTCAGCTAATGTTATTTTTGACAAGTCCTGTCACCCATCTCTCTGCAGATATGATAGCGTGGAATCTAGTGAACCTTGGCTGGTGGCTGAGTTCGAACTGACGTCAGTTCGACCTTTGCTGCAAATAGCACCGCACAAGTGTCCTCTGCCAGCTGTCCGACATGTAAAATTATATTTTTAATATTGATTAATTATTAATGATAAAATGTGTAACAGTGGCAAATGTGAACGTTAACGAATCTCTGGCAATGTTTCACTGGATCCCAAGTCATATTGTGATTCCAGAGAACAGTATTCTGGATGCTGCTGCACACAGGCACAATGTTCAGCAAAACCACAATGCCCATGGTACTCACGATCACCTAGATCAAGGTCGTCACTATCAAGAAGGCCAGACTGATGGCCACGGCCGACCACAGCGGCAATATTCATACTTCGGAATCTATCGTCTACAGCAGCGATTCCCAAACTATAGGTCGCGACCCAAACATAGGTCGCGAAGTGTTCAAGAATGGGTCGCGAGGCCTTGTTAGAAAAAAAAAATTCAATCAAAAGCTTCCCTACACTTGTGTTTCCAATAAAAGAAGACTTTCGAAATTGCTTTTTGATGCTTGGGTCGCCACATCTTCACCAGATATGGATTTGGGTCGCGGCCAAAAAAAGTTTGGGAACCACTGGTCTACATGATCCGCCTTGGATACCGTTGAGGGTTGTGTTACGGACGGATAGAGACAATGACGAACGCTGCAAACTCCGTGGGGTCACAATGCAACAGCCATTTCCCCACAATCTGTTACTCAGTGATCCTTAACCTTTTTCAGTGTCCTTAGTATCCCTTGATATCTCAGAAAATTTTCTCATATCCCCATCCAATACAAATGCAATGCAAACATTTGAAAAGGATTAGTGATACAAACCTTGCTTTGCTTTCTCATTATAAATATACAGTACCATGCACTGGCTATCATGTCTCGTACCCCGTGGGGTATAGGTATACCCCAGGTTAAAAACCACTCTGAACTCTCTTCCGGGAGGGTAGTAGCTGTCGATCACGAGTCCAACACGTGATCCAAGACCATGGTGAATCACTGTGCTAGAGTAACCACTGTCACTCTTTGCCTAAGTCTCAGTCCGCCACTCACAGCGGCAGGGATGACGAGGCATCTCACCGTCTCCCCTTCAGAGGCAGTCCTCAGCTTCTGGGGGGGGGGGGGGCACACTCTTCCCCTGACGCCGCCTGAGGATGAGAGGTTCCCTCCCTCCCTGATCTCCTTTGGGGACCGCCGCTAACAGTGGCAGCATGGGGACACCTCCTATATCACATGTCAACTATTCCGCATCGCCTAAGGCTGAGGTCCGATCGGGAGATAGACCCGGAATCTTAAAAAAAAAAAAAAAAAAAAAAAAAAAAATACGAAAGCTCTCTGCTTCGTTAGTTTATCTTTCCTGGCAGTTACTTTTGCACACACACACACACCTTATATATATATATATATATATATATATACATATATACACACACATATATATATGTATATATACATATATATAATATATACATATTATATACATATATATATACCCGATATATCCATTTCCACACATTAAAAAAAACATTGATATTACCAAACTATTCTATTTAGTTTAACAGAACTGAGTGTGAGCAATACATAACGATACTTTCAAAGATTACAACCATGAAATTAAAATCGCCGATAACCGATAATATTTTACGATAAGACTTACTTCCTTTACAAAATGAAAATGTAATGCTCTACATGGTTCTAACTATTTAACTTCTATACGAATGGCCTATCCTCCTCGTAAGAGAAGTGGCCTAGTCAAAACATACCTTGACTCGTCACGTGTGGAAAATACAGAGGAGCATTTAGTATCAATAATCGTTGGAAATTGTTCTGTTATCGATCTTCCCAATTTGTCCATTGGCATTTGATGTCTCCAGGAGAACGTTTTTTTCACCCTAATGTCACCAGAACATTACCCAAATGTCATAATCTACTACGCCTCGCCAAGTCTAACAGGAAGATGTAATTCCATTAAATTGATCCATATGGATTATAGAATTTTGGAGCACCATACTGTGGAATATTATTCATAAATAATAATTGACTGAAATACTGTGTGGCTGTGTAAAACTAGACTCAGCTAATTTTACTGGTGACTGATATTATATGAACGTTTGTTGTAAAAAATTAATCCACACGAAATGTAGGATCTGTTTTATGCATGTTGAAGAATTCCATGACACAAAATTGTGTTTGTATTGTAAAGTGTGTAAAAGTTAATGTAAAAATATAGAACACTTGTATCATTACCTTCCCTCGATTTCTGAGCAGCACACTGTCTAGTGAAAGACTTATCAGGCAGACGCCCTCTCTCCACGTAGTCGCTCTCTCTCCACGTATTCATAAACTCTTCAGCACTGACTTCAAATTACTTATGCCACTCATTATGAGAATTGTGTGTTTGACTTTAATTATCACATATTCATACAATTCATTCCGTTTTAATTTTGTGTAAATGACAGCGAAATTATCATCACTGTAGATCAAGTACTCATACCTAAGTCGTTACACAGTACATCCTCAACAGCTTATCATCTATTGTCCACAATATATCTCGATAACTCCGCCGGTCGCCATGATACACCGTACTTTGCCAGGTATTTGTAAAACAGTTACTATTACTTGTTACTATTATATATATATATATATATATATATATATATATATATATATATATATATATATATACACTTCAACGAACGGACGGCTTAGAAGACGTTCTGAAGAAAATTGAAGTTTCGTGGATCCCAACGCAAAGAGAAGTGCCTATTGTATTTACAGGGTGGGGGAAATTGCTCGTGGGGTAGTGGGAAAGTAGGAAAAGAGGAGAAGGGGAGGGATTGCTGAGGGAAATGGAAGGAAATGAGGAAGGAGAGGACTTGGCCTAGGCAGACAGGCGAAAGGTAAACAAACGATCCCCCGACCAGCTGAGCGACGATGAAATGTCTAATAAAAATGTAAAGATTAGAAGTATAGATAAGAGCAAAACAGTAGAAAGTGATGAGAATATTTTCCAAGGATTTAAAGAGGGTGGCGGGGACACAACCCCCCCCCCCCCCCGACTGACAAGACTAGAAGAGAAGGTCGATAAGATGATCGAGGACTTGGAGCGTAGGTTCGGTCATGTTAACAACATTATACGGAGAGTTGAAAACTTGGAAGAACTAGAGAAGGCGAACAAAAACTTAACTAAGGAAATTGAAGAATTAAAAAACAGTTAAAAGAAGTAAAAGATGAGAATAAAGTCTTAAAGGAGAATAATAAGGAGAACAAGGAGGGTTGGAAAAAAATTCAAGAAAATAGCAAAGTTGCATTCACTGACATAATCAGACAGCAAATGAATGAACAAACTGAAAACTCAGTTATTAAAGTGATGAGACAGAAGGAGAATATAGTAAGAGACTTAGCAGACAGAAAGAAATGTATAATTATATTAGGAATGGAAGAGAAACATAACCCAGATAGAACCACAAGAATCAAAGAGGAAAATGAAAAAGTAAGAAATTTAATAGAATTAGTTCAGGAAGATGAACCAGAAATAATGAAACAAATCGAAGAGAAATTCAGGCTCGGGAAATATAGTACAGACAAGACCAGACCAATTAAGATTAAATTCAGGTCACAAACTACGGCTGAGAATATCTTATCCAAAACAGGGAAACTAGCAACAAGTGAACAATATAAAAAGGTATGGATAAAAAGGGAAATGAATAAAGAGGAAAGAGAGGAAGAAAAACAGAAAAGACTTGAAGCAAAGGAAAAAAACGAGATAAGAACGGAGTCAGAAAAAGAGAGATTCTATTGGAGAGTAGTGAATATGAAACTAAAGAAAGTCGACATACAAGAGAAAAACAAAAGGGAAACAGAGAACACAATGGAAGTGGCAGAAAACTAAGAGTGTCTTACACAAATATAGATGGATTAATAACAGGATTGAATGAGCTGAATGATTATTTGAAAGAAAAAGAACCAGACATAATGGGAATTGTAGAAACAAAATTAAAAGGTCCACTACCACCCAACAGTGTAGGACATGATGCATATAATTATTGGATTAGAAACAGAGTGAAAAGGAAGGGGGTGGAGTTATGTTCCTGACTAAGAAGGATATAAACGTGAAGGGTGTCACATATGGAAAGAATACAGTAGAGATGATAATGATGGAAGTAGAAGACAGAGATAAGAAGAGCAGAAAGTTTGTGATAAATTATGTGCCCCCGAAAACAGCCTCATGGGAAGAGAGTGAACATAAAAGTATGTTAGAGGACACAAAGATAACATTAAACAAGATAATGGAAGAGGGAGGAAAAATAGTTATGATGGGCAACTTTAATTGCAAAGAAATCTGCTGGGAAGAAATGACAGTAAAGGGTGGAGACCGCTCATGGGGAAACGCTCTACTTGAGATGGTTACTGACCATACAATGACACAATGGATACAGGAGAACACTAGGTATAGAAATGAAGAAGAACCATCGAGACTAGACCTAGTAATTACATCCGAACCTAGAATAGTGGACAAAATTGAATATAAAACACCAATAAGTAAAAGTGACCACATATTGATTGAACTGGAACTTAATGAAGAAAAATATATGAAAAGAAATGAACAATATAGAAAAGGAAGAATGATGTATGAAAAAACAAACTTTGATAAAATAAGAGAATTCTTTCAAAAGGAAAACTGGGAAGAAATATACAAAGAAGAAACAACAGTAGAAGAGAAATGGAATATTTTGACAAAAAATTACAAAAAAGGAGTGGAAAAGTATGTCCCAAGACAAAAACAAGAAAAAGAATATGTAAAATGCTGGTACAACAAAAGCTGTAGGGAGTTTAAAGACAAAAGAGACAAAGCCTGGACCAGATGGAAAAAAGACAGAAGACCTGAAAAATGGAAAATATATACCTGTTATAGAAATGAATATGTACAAATGTGCAGAGAGGAAAAGAGAAAATATGAAAAAGATATCATAGAAAAGTGTAAAGATCAACCAAAACTATTCTACAGATTTGTAAACAATAAACTGAAAAACAAACAAGACTTGGAGAAATTAAGACAGGAGGGAGTTGAATACACTGAGGAAATGGAAATGGCGGAAATTATGAACAAACATTTTAAATCAGTGTTTACAAGGGAGAACATACAACCTGAAGAGAACGAATGGAAAGAGAAAGTCCCCCCTATGGAAGAAATAGAAGTAACAAAGAATGAAAAATTAACACACTTGAGTATTCTTGATGTCAGAAAATCGCATGGACCAGATGAAATAGCAAACTGGATACTGAAAGAATGCAGGAATGAACTGGCAGACAAAATACATAGCATACTAAATAGTTCCGTGAAAGAAGGAAAAGTTCCAAAGATTGGAAAAAAGCAAATATAGTACCTATATATAAAGGAGGAAATAAAGAAGAACCTACCAACTATAGACCAGTCTCTCTAACAAGTACAATAGCAAAAATTTGTGAAAGAATTATCAAAAGTAGATGGGTAAAATATTTAGAAAAAAAACAAAGTGTTAAATCCAAGGCAATTTGGATTCAGACAAGGACGATCATGCGTCACCAATTGAATATGTTTCTATTCAAGGCTAATAGATATAATACAAGAAAGAGATGGATGGGCGGACTGTGCATTTTTAGATCTAAAGAAAGCTTTTGACAAAGTACCACATAAGAAGTTGCTTAAGAAATTAGAAACTGAAGGAGGAATACAGGGCAAACTACTAAATTGGATGGAGGACTTTTTGCAAGAAAGAAAAATGAGAGTAGTGATAAGAAACCAGCACTCAAAATGGGATGAAGTAATAAGCGGTGTTCCGCAGGGAACAGTTCTGGCCCCAATAATGTTTGCTATATATATTAATGATATGGATGAAGGAATTGAAAGCTATATGAGCTTCTTTGCAGATGATGCAAAACTACTGAAAAGAGTGAAAACTGAAGAAGATTGTGAATCACTACAGAGAGATCTAAATAAAGTACAAGAATGGAGTAGGAAGTGGGAGATGGAGTTCAATACAAAAAAGTGTAGTATAATGGAATTTGGAAAAAGCAAAAACAGAATAACAGGAGCATATAAATTGGGAGAAGAAGTAATAAAAAAAGTAGAAAATGAGAAGGACCTGGGAGTCATTGTTATGAATAATATGTCACCTGAGAAACATATAAATAAGATTTTTGGAGAAACTTATAATTTAATAAGAACAATCAAAGTTGCATTTACATACCTGGATGAAGAAATGGTGAAGAAAATCCTAATCACCCTGATAAGACCAAGATTGGAATATGCAGCAACGATATGGTCACCAAGTACAAAAAAATGTATAAAAAAAACTTGAAAGAATACAAAGAGTAATTACAAAATTGGCACCAACACTCAAAACTATCATATGAAGAGAGACTAGAAAAACTTGAACTACAGACACTAGAGCAAAGAAGAGAGGAGATTTGATAGCTATTTACAGAATCATGAAAGGCATAGAAATTACTGATAGAGAGAATCTGATAAAATGGGATGACAGAAATACAAGAGGACACGGAAAGAAAATAAAAAAAGACAGCTATAGAAGAGATTTGAAAAAGAACAGCTTTCCTCACAGAGTAATAGACAGTTGGAACAAGTTAGATGAGAAAGTGGTGTGTGCAAAAACAATACATGAATTTAAAAATAGTTTAGATAAAATGAGATATGAAGACGGGACCCCACGAGCATAGCTCCCCTTCCCGTAAAATACAACTAGGTAAATACTGATCTAATAATCCTTTGGGTTGTTACCACTTTGTCGGGCTATATGACAGCGACATAGTATTAGAAAATAAACAATAATTACATTTCAAAATTTATGAAACATATAACTTGCAGTTAAAAAAATAAAATAACGTATACCTGTATAAAAAATGCTTATATCCATGGTGACCTTTGGTTTTTAACACTATTAGAATGTATGAATTCAAGCGTTGTATTTTGAAAATTACATACTAGGTGCGTGCTTTCTATAATTTATTATCTTTTCATGATAATGTAAAAAAAAATGCGCCCAACAGTTCCTATGGAAGTCGGTTTTACGTATTGTAACTTGAACTATAGGATATGTATACCTATATCTTGTTTTCACTTTAACCGACATTTCATGGATTGTATTTGGTTAATTGTTAATATTTTATGCGCTTCATTCGAAGTATTACATGTATTTCAACCAGAGCCCTTACATGTCTAAGTGATGGGGGGGAGGGGGGTGTCACTGAGAACTTTGCCCCGGGGCCCGCGAAACTACCTGTAACCAACGACACATAGGCATGTAAGGACTCTGCGTGTTCATCCTGTGGGCGGACCTGAAATTTCACTTTTGGGGGGAAGCATATGTGGCAACGAAGGAGGATTACCAAGTGCAATTGCAGGTTTGGGGGAAACAGCAACGGTCCACAAAAACCCTCCTTGATGACGACTCTCGATCGAGTCCTCTGGCTACTTAGTAGGCTACACCCCTGCCTCATCTTAACCACCCTAACAAAAAATCAAACTCCAATTGTCATCCGGCAAATATCTCTCCCAGATATTCACTCGTTCAAACAACGGTAACATATACATTGACGGCTCCCTATCTGACCATGGACCAGGTTATGCATCAGTATCCTCAACTGCAACATAATTTGGATTCCACCCTCCCATCGCCTCAGTCTTCATCACTGAATTATTCGCCGTCCTAGCCTCACTATATAATCCACGAACACCCCTCTCCCTCCACACATTCTATATAAGCTCATATTTATGAAGCCTACAAGCAATTTCCACCCTCAAGTCGTGCAACCCACTGGTCCAAAAATATAAATATTCTTGGATCATCCATATCTCCACCCACTTCAAATACGGGTGATACTAAAACTCGTAAACATTTCGTAAGCACTCGTAAACATCTCGTAGGCATCTTGTAGATATTTCGTAGGCCCATTCAGTGCACATGTTTCATGACCGTTATTGAATCTTATGATAATGAGCAGCACGGTACCATTTCATGTTGCTACACCTGGCAATTAAAACGAGTCGACAAGGCGCATCGAGAAGCGGTATCCTCCCTTTTTGACGTCTCCATCACGATGTCAATACCAGATTATTACCAAGTCCACCAATCCATAATGCTAAACATATGTCAAAGACTGGGAACAACACCACATAAAAACAACGAAGCCCTATGGCTGCCCTCACACCAACGTCACCGACGTTTGGAAACGACACAAGTACTTCACACATCCATCATTTTACGAAACGACTCTCCCACCTGTCAATAGTTCCCCTCAAAATACCACACATACTACTAGTGTTCAATTCATACAACACCCCGCAACAACCAAATGTTCTTTCATCTACCCCTCAAACAACGAATATACTACACCAATTCTGAATTAATAAAACATAGATACTTCAGCCTTTCTTCCACAACTTGAAAAAACAGGACTTCTCGCAGACCAATGCATGGAATATAAAATGCGGCAGCGGCACGAGATTATCGTCAGTGACATAACAATCAAATATTGACTTGTAGTTGTAGGAGACAAAGTCTTTGTCGGCATTGTTACACAGCCCTTGTTTGCCAATGAATGGAGCAACAGGTAGATATGCAGTAGTGACGAGGGAGGCTGGTTCGCGTGTGTTATGATTAGTGATGGGTTTAGTTCTATTGTGTCTGGTTGGTCTTGTGGCCGTTAGCTTCAAAACGATTATGTTGTTTACAATTCACACCACCACGACCGTGTGTGAATTTAGGAACTAATCTCAAACTTTGAGGTGTAAACCTTGCAGGTGTTTTTGAAGTTGCCATTAGCGAATAACCAAGAAGATATAGACTAGCACATACAAAGTTGTATAGAAATAGTGGTAAGTTACCCAACAACACAACTTTTTGTTTGTGCATGATAAATTGCACCATATTTGATTTGATATACGTTTTAAATGCATATTTGAATATACGTAGTTTGTGCCAGCAGATGCAATAGGCACACCAGATACACCAACAGACTTACAATAAGTAACATCAAGTGCCTCAGTTGTGGGAACTATGTAACGGGCACATTTCACTGTCGCAATATCCTTTTGTTCATTCGTAAATCATTCAGATTTATTAGATAATCGTAACCAGCATAATCGATTTCTACTATTTGATTTTTGAGGGCGCATTATTTTTTTTTCTCTTTCCACATTCCGTATTTTATTTCACGATTACATGTATTAGGTTCTCCCACAATATTATCATTCGCCATGTTTCTATATACCTAGTTAATGCATTGCGCGACTCTCCTTTACTCGAAGGCGAAAACGGAACTCGTCACGGGTAAATAATGTAGTAATCAACAAGTGGCTGACACCCACTGACAGCCAGGTACTATGAGTCTGACAGAAACGTACGTGTGTAAGAGGAGAAATACATACTGCACTCGTACATTCAAGGAAGATGTTTTGAGTCGTTCCTGTTAGTAGGGTAAGTAAAAGTTCATATGACGTTTTCTGGCTAGAGGATCCTCTAACCCGAATAAAATCGCATGGCGTTAAGTATAACAAAATATTGGAAAGTTCCAATTGGGAATCCCCAAGTCCAAGACGCGGGATATGGAAATTGAACGAACAATTGAAATAATAATGCTGAATATTACAGACCGTCAACATTAATTTTTAGGGTGATCTGCTCCCTCTTATCTAATGCAATATTTCGGGGTTACCATGCATTATGTCTAGGTAAAAGTAAAACTTTCTATTGCGAAACTTCCAGCTCCGGAGTCGGGAGAATCCCAGCCGAGATCCAGTGATTCGACTGGGCGTATAGGCCGTGTGACAGCTGGTGTTCTGGAACGTGAAAGTCTATGGTGTGGAGAAACGACTCCGCTATGTTAAGGCTTGCGGTATTATTTGTATTAATGATCTGGTCACCTTCAGAGTGCCAGGAGTGGGTCTACGATAATGCCCCGGGAATTGCCATGGAATACAAAGTTCACATAGACGCAGGAAAGGAGGATTGCTACTGGCAGTACGTGCATCCTGCAGCTACTATCTATATAAACATGCAGGTAAATTCACCGTATGGACACCTTTTATAATGTATGTTGTTATTGTATGTTTTTTTCGAATACTACAAATTATAATAAAAGATGTTTACAGGCTATATTTTGCATAAAATCACTAAAATAGTAACTTGTTCGAGTATTTGAGTGAAATCTCGTGTACCTATGAAGTGGCATTGAGTTTCCCTCAACAGAGTATGGTCAGATTAAAGCCAGGAAAATTATGATAAGCGAGGATGTGTTAGTCGACATGTACATAAATCTGGAAAGGAGTCATTTGCTTTCTTGCAGCTAAATACCGTAACACAGTAATACAAGAAACAAAAAATGAGGACAACCTTGAGAGCTGATAATATTGACTTGTAGTTAAATGGAGTGATCATCTTTATTTTAAAATAACCAGACAAAAAAATATTAGTTTTGTATCCAGTCTGCCATACAGAGCAATTTTCATGCAGTATGGCATCTGCAAGGTAATATTATTACTAATATCTAAATAAGGATTGTGATTTTAGGGCCCAGTTATTTTTGCATATAGGAGTTATTACCTATCATTGTTTGGTATTGTTGTCTACCCAATTGTGATTAACAGAACTTTTGCATTCCTTGAAATGTTTGGGTGGATCAGTCAAATTTTATTTATTCCATTTAGAAATGTAGCCAATACTGTTGCAGTGGTATTTTTTATTTTATTTATATAGGAGTTGTTACTTGTCATTTATTATTTTTCTTTAATGAAAAGTTTGCCAGAATTTTCTTTTCTATTATAACTATAGCTCTAGCTATGCTGAATCAGTACCACTGATGGTAAAAAGTGCTGAATTTGGTCAAAACTAATAGCTTAACAAAACTAGATAGATTGAGATGATATTGTTTCATTAACATAGCAATATCATTATAAACAATACATGTTTAATCAGTACTGTATTGTGGTATTCTGCGAATCCAAGCAAATTTAGCAAAACCTAACCTTAGATTAGAAAAATAAATCACAATGGCAGTTACTAGATCTCAATTTAATCCAACCCAAATTTTCAACAGGTTTCTCAGGTCCTGAGTGAACCATGCACAATAGCCACACTGCTGATGACTAACAAAGAATTACAATAAATTAACATGTTGAATATATTACGTATATCATACTGGCATTTCCCCTCCCTTATTGTCCATTGAATTAAGGGACATTTGTGTGTATATATATATATATATATATCACAGAAAACCTATATATTTTGATGGTGTTTTCTGTATGATTTACAAATGTGCTACTATATTTTGTTCCAGAAATTTTAGATATATAAAACATTGCTAGAGGAGTTACCACTGAAAAGAACTTTGCGTATTGTCAGAAGTCAGTGGATTTATATTTTTCTCATCATTTCAGGTCCTAAAAGGGGGTGATGGTATGGCGGGCATGGGTGTGCGCAACCCTAAAGGAGAAATTGTTCATCCCTATCAGTGGAAGCAGTCAGATGAATATGAGGAGGTTTCTCAAACTGGAGGATATTATGGAGTTTGTTTAGATAATCAGTTCTCAAAGTTTGCTGGCAAACTAGTTAATCTCTACATGACAACATTTAGGTAAGACATGTGGATTAAGATCTTAAACTAATTCATAGAAACTGGATTAAAATATAGGACTAAATATATGGTATAAAGTGAGACCAATATCCTTCTAACAACCATCATACTTCTCAAACTCATTTAAATTTCTCCTTACTGCATCACTGAAATACCAAGTTCCCACCCCATACAGTGTTGAAGGCACAATCACTCCTTAATATAGCCTCTATCAGTGTTTCCCAACCTTTTTTTCAGGCGACCCCAATATGATCCTCATGATATGACCACAACTTCACTAATTTATTTGTATATGTGTTAATATATATGACTAGTTAACTTTAAAAAGTAAGGGGCAAGTATAATAAATATGTGTAAGAAAGATGATGTAAGGTTATAAAAAACAAAGTTAACATCATCATGGTTATTGTATTGAATTCATATAATTTTGCAATGAAAAAATTTAGCATACAAGGTGTGGCAACCCCAGGGCTGGGAAACAGTAGCTTATATAAAGGAGTGATTGTGCCTTCAAAACTGTGGGGTGGAAACTTGGAATTTAAGGAGATGCAGTAGAGAAATTTAAATGTGTTTGAAAAATATGATGGTTGTTATAAGGATGGATAGATTAAGAAAAATGGAGGAGAGCAGGGATGGAAAAAGGAGCTGGCAGGTAGGGTAGATAAAAGAATATTGGGTTGGTTTGGCACATGGAAAGAATGAATGATAAAAGACTAGCAGAAAGAGTGTGAAAGGCAGAGGTGGGTGGAGCAAACTTGAGGGAAAGACAAAGGGTAAGATGGATGGATGGGGTGAAGGAGACTGAGTAAAAGGGGAATGAATGTTGAGCAGGGAAGGGAGAAGACAAGAGATAAGTTTCAATGGAGAATGGTTGTGAATGTAATATACATTAATGTGGCCCAAAGGGATTTCTCCTAGTCATATCCATTTTCACATTAAGAGGACAAGGAGTGAGGGTCACTGTTTAAATAAACCTGTTGGCCCTGCTGTGGATGTACTGTGCCTTAGTGCATTTCTTCTGACCTGGGCAGGGGACAGGGATGACCCTTCATCAATGAGGAGCTAAGATGAAAGGGAAATGGGTGATGGACGGGAGTGGGATGAATGAAGGGGAATGCCTCAGCAGCTACCTCCTTTACAAGGGGGAAGGGGCCTGTTGGTATATAAATTAAAATTGAGTCAAAGAATATTTTCAGTTTTGATATCGGTGCCCTTTAAATTCTTAAAGGTTTGTAGTAAATCCCTCTTGAGTCAAAGGATTACAAAGGATTACAAAGGCAAAGCATGCCGACAGGAGACCTTTTGATCCATATCTAGGTCGGATGCGGAAAAAAAAATCATAATAATAAATTAAAACTATATTAAAACTATAACAATGTAAATAACAATTAAAATACATAAATAAATGCATTGGTATAGTTGAATAACAAACAAACAGGTAAATAGTAAATGATAATAAATTGACATATAACTAATAATAAATGAAAATCAGACAGACAAATTATAACAAAACAAAAACAAATAATATAACATAAATTATAATAATTACAGCATCTTACTTAGGTATTTATCTAAATGATTCTTAAAGCTTCGAACTGAACTACATTGCACTACCTGTGCAGGAAGTTTATTCCATTCATTAACTACACGGTTGGCAAAGTTGTTTCTACCTACTTCCAAATTGAATCTATTTCCGGACAGTTTGAGACCATTGTTTCTTGTCTGATTCTCATTCAATGTGAAAATTTTGTCACTTTTGATGTTGTCAATTCCCTTTAAAATCTTAAAGACCTGTATCAAGTCACCTCTGAGTCTACGCTTTTTTAGGGAAAACAGATTCATGTGCTTAAGTCGATTTTCGTATGATTTATTTTTGATATTTGGAATCAGTTTTGTGGCTCGCCGTTGTACTTTTTCCAGTCTGTCAATATCTTTAATGAGATTCGGTGACCATACGGAAACAGCATATTCCAAATGTGGACGAACTAACGATTTATATAGCTTGTTAATGAGTGATGGACTTTTGAAATCAAAAGATCGCGCAATCAATCCCAGAATCTTATTTGCTTTCTCAGAGGCTGAAATACACTGCTTGGATGATTTGAGGTCGTTACTGATAATTACGCCGAGATCTTTTTCACTATCCACTTTTGTTAACGAATTTCCAAATAACTTGTAATCGTACTTGCTGTTATTTTTACCTATGTGCATTACCTTGCATTTACTTGTGTTAAATTTCATTAGCCACTTTTCAGACCATTGCTGTAATTTATCTAAATCTTCTTGAATATCTAATTGGTTTGAGTGATCATTTGCCACTCCGCACAGTTTTGTATCATCAGCAAATTTGGAAACAGTAGATTTTAGTCCATGGTCTATATCATTTATATATACTATGAATAGAAGTGGCCCAAGAACGGAACCCTGAGGAACTCCACTTGCAACACTTTTCCATCCAGAAGTTTTTCCATTTAAAACAACTCTCTGTTTTCGACCTTTCAACCAATTACTAGTTCAACCTAATAGGCTACCACTTATTCCATGCAAAGCTAATTTAGTAAGTAGTCTTTCGTGTGGGACGGTATCAAAAGCTTTTGCAAAGTCTAGATATATTAAATCTATATTGTTTCTTTTGTCATAATTCGAGACAACTGTGTTGTAGAATTCGAGTAAGTTAGTCACGCAAGAACGTTTCCGTCTGAAACCATGTTGGCTATCATTTATCAAACGGTTACTTTCTAAATGATATTCGATAGCATCTCTGATGATAGTTTCCATTATTTTTCCTACGATCGAAGTCAAACTAATAGGCCTATAGTTATTTGGTTTCTTTTTGTCACCTTTTTTGAATATGGGAGTAACGTTAGCTAGCTTCCATTCTCTTGGGACATCTCCGGATATGATGGATTTCTTGAAAATAATTTCTAATGGAACAACAATCTCATTTTTCATTTCCTTTAAGATTCTTGGATGCCAACCGTCAGGACCTGGTGTTTTATTAACTTTGAGTTTGTCTATACACCTTTTAATTGTTTCTTTTGTTATATTTACCATAGTGAGTAAGTTTACCCCAGACTTTTCACAGGTTTCAGTTTGGAATTCACTTTGAGGTGTTTCGTTTACGAATACCGAGCTAAAATAATTGTTTAAGAGATTACACATTCCTTCATTTGAATATTCAAGTTGACCGTCAGCAGATAATAGTGGACCAATGTGATTCCTAACAACCTTTTTATCTCTAATGTAACTATAGAATTCTTTGGGATTCTCTTTGGATTTCTCAGCGATGTTCATTTCGTATTGTCGTTTTCTTTTTCTTATTGTCTTTTTTAAATCTCTCTGTATTGATACATAACTTTCATAGTCATTAGATGCACCCGAGCACTTATATTTCTTATAAGCCTGTCTCTTTTTAGCAATACTTTTTTCAGTTTCTTTGTCGAGCCACTTTGGGCGAGCCTGATTTGGGGGACGTCTGTCCTTAAAAGGAATGTAAGTTTGAATCATCTTAGTGAGCGTATTTTGAAATATTTCCCACATCTGATCTACAGGTCTTTCGTTTAATTTTTCCTCCCAATCTGTAAGCTGAAGCTCCTGACGTAGTTCTATGAACTGAGCTTTACTGAAATCGGGTATTTTAGAAGCACAAGTATCTATTCTAAAATTGTTTAGGAGTTTGAATCTGACTAAGTTGTGATCGCTATTTGCAACAGATTCACCGACTTCTACATCAGTTGCCATGCTTTCGCGGCTAGTGATCAATAAATCGAGTAAGTTTCCATATCTTGTGGGCTCTTTTACATGCTGAATTAAGTAATTGTCACCAAGAAAATCAATCGAGCGACTACCTATATGGCCATGTTCAAGGGTCATCCAATCAATGTCAGTAAAATTGAAATCACCCATTATCAATAAATCCCGGTTGCAGAAACTAGACAGTTCTTGAAATAACAGTTTGTCGTCTGCTAATGATAATGTCTTTGGCCTATATATTACACCTATATTCATTTTTTGTCCATTTGTTTGGGTTAACTCAACCCACAAACTGTCATATGCATCCTGTTTCACTTTCTCTAAAACACAAGCATGAACATTGTTTTTAACGTACAATAGAACACCCCCACCTTTCTTGTGGTTTCTATCCTGATGAAAGTGTTTAAATCCCGCAATATTAAATTCAGCTTCGAACTCTGTACCATTTAACCATGTCTCAGTTATTCCTATCATATCAAGATTTTCGCTTTTGACATACGCCTGTATTTCTTGAAATTTGTTCCTAATACTACGAGCATTAAAGTACATAGTTTTAAGAAACTCGTGATTACTTCTTTTTGACACATTTTGAGTTTCAATATCATGTCTTATATTATCATTTTGTTTTTTATTTATGCCTTGCTCTATATTATTATTATTTGGTCCTTCATTGACATTCAATGCCTCATTAACATTTCTCCTATCAAAATTAACATTTCCCCCATCACGGACATCTGGTCGATTACGGTCATCCGATCTATTTTGTACATTTTGTCCCCCTACGTCACCGTGATTCACGCCGGCCTCCCGTCGTTCAGTGACATTATGTCACTTTTTAGGCTATTTTATATGTATACACAGTATGTATATATATCAGATTTCTTATAATTTGTTATAAAGTATGAGCACTGTCTTGCTTTCCATTCTGCCAGTGATATTAATGAGATTTGGGGACCAGGCAGCAACAGGATTGAGGTGTGGGCAGACCAGTAATTTATATTGGTTGATGATAGCTGAACTTTTGAAAAAAAATGAAAAAAAAAAATGTGTAGCCAACCCCAGTAACCTATTTGTGTTATTTGAGATGGAAATACTATGCTTGATACTTCAGGGTTCTGGGATAGTTTTCTAGAACAGATTGTGGTCAAGAACTGAGGGTCTACTGTAAATTGTCATGACTAGTATTATTTTCCCATTTTCGCATAACTACATTTACGTGGGCTATATTTTATTAGCCACTTTTGAGTCTGTTGCCCAAGTTTGTCTAAATTTCCTTGAATATTCACTTGATTCAAGTGATAATTTAAGATTAAGTGTGGGCTACATGGAGATGTACATATTAATGATAAATGCAATTGACCCTGAGCCAAAAAAAAATAACATTTTGATTTAGCGGAAGAAAAGTTGAAGATGAGGTGTTCAGTTTCTCTTCCACTAGATAGAAATGGAGGGAGGGTTATTGTATAAGCAAAACGGCCCTGCTGTAGATGTACTGTGTCTTGCTGCATTGCTTCTGATCCAGGCAGTGGGTAGGAGACAGGGATGAGGAGCTAAGATGAGAAGGAAATGTAGGGTGGTGGATGGGAGTGGAAGTGGGTGCATGCCTTAGCAGGTTACCTCCATTACAGGAGGTATATAGATTTGAAGAAAATGTTGTATTACACGAGAGGTTACAATATTTTTTTCTCATTTATTACAGATATGATTTATGGGAAAAGTACACCCAAGAGCTTGAGCAGATGGATATTAGTGTAAACAATTTTACAGTAAGTTGAAGACACTATTTACAAGTCAGCATTGTTTTGTTTTTTCCACATGATTATACAGATCCTTGATAATGAGACTTTCATCACTTTTCCAGAGTTCCATTAGTGGTGTAGACAAGCACATCCACAGCATGCTGCAGTACCAAAGTCAAGCAAGGGCCAAAGAAGCAAGGGATTTCCAGCTGCTACTTTCCAATAATAGCTATGTATTGTACTGGTCTCTGGCACATTGCATCACAGTCATTGCTTCCACCAGTTTTCAAGTTTACTACTTGCGTAAAATGTTTAACACTAATCCCACCACAAAATCAGGTGGAAAGGCATAAATCAATCTTTTAGAATCTCATTGTTAAAAATGCCCTCCAAATTCTTTGACTACAGGATAGCTTTTCCCAAGCAGAAAAAATTGTCTGACAGGAGCCAGAATTGATATACAGTCGAACCTCGAAAGCCCGGACTAATTGGGGGGAAGGGCGGTCCGGTCATGCCAAAAGTCCGGTCATCGAAAATGTCGCCCTAACACCCGTAGATTTTCGTAGCGGTATACGTATAGGTAATGTTGGTTCTAGTTTTTTTTATTCTTGAATGTATATAAGGCCCCCATGCCCTAACATATTCAGTAAGATATAAAAATTATTTTTTTTTTATATTATTATTGCTAAAAGAAAGCTGAAACTTTAGCGTAGAATTTTTTCTACACCGTAAAAACGTATCTTTTGGGGTATAATATTTTATAAGTAACGCAATTACCAATAAAAGTCATATTTTGATGTACCATTTATTATTTGATAACTAGGTCTATGATTTTTAAACAAAAGTTTTGAGTTTTTGAATGTTTTTAACAGCCCGCTGATATGTAGAAAAAATTTCCTTATGTCCTTGTGCAGTTGCCACATGCCGCTATTTTACTACGTTTTGGTACAAAATTCTACGAAACGGCAGCCCTGGTGGCGGCTTGACTGGGCCGGGCTTGAGTACACGTGTGCGGCCGTCGCTGCCACCTACCGGACAAATAGGGAACTTTGCTTGAAAAGTCCGCCCTTTGTTCATTTCGACCGGTCATACGAGGGTCCGGGCTTTCGAGGTTCAACTGTATTTAAAAATGCAGCATAATAAAGAATCCAGATAGGAAGCAGAAGTAAATGAAGTAAACTTGAGAAGAAAACTGAGAATGAGATGGATGGATAGGGTGAAGAGGGCACTGGATGCAAGAGGAATGTCTGTTGAGCAAAGAAGAGAGTTCAAAAGGTAGGATGAGGAATTTATGTGGTCTGAAGGATGTTCATTTTTGTTCTGTAAATTCTTTGAGTGAAGGTTGCCAGATATGAAGCAACCATTAAACTATTTGTGGCTGTCAGGCCCTTAATTGCCTTTGACCTGAACAGTGGGGTGGGAAACAGAGATGACCCTTCATCCATTAGATGTTAAGGTGGGAAGGACAATGAATAGGTTTTTGGATGGCTGTAGGGTGGGTATGTTTTAACCCCATGTAAGGGCCTTATGAGATATGCATGAACAGGTTTTCACACCACTAAACAACAATGCCTGGCAGCAGCCAGCATAAATGTGTAAGCTATAATGCATAATAAAATGGTTAATCATAGATGGTCAGAACTGCAGGTGGAGGGTAATTGAAAGTGACAGTTAACATAATTTCAATGTTTACAGATTAATTTTTCACCAAGTATGGGAAAAAGATATTCACATTCAGGCTTCCATTATCAGAATAAATTTTGTAAGGTAATTATGCAGTGTGTGTGTGTGCTTTGACACCACCCCAGCTATGAGGAAAAAGTTCTTTGGGGCATATGTGTGTGTGTCTCAAGTAAAAAAAAAAAAAAAGACTGCATGTCTAAAATGTCTAAAAGATGTAAAAGTATACAGTTTTCCATATAAGTACTTAACTTCCTGGAATAGCCTTGGGGATGGTATAGCAAAAACTAGTACTATACATGAATTTCATATCCTAATAATTATAGGAAAAGTCATGACCCCACTAGCATAGTTCCCTGTATACTACATACATCAAAGGCTTTTTTCCCCTTACAAGGAAGGTGGCCAAAAAACAAAGGCATAAAATCCACTCACCCATTCCATCCCCATATACTCCACTTCCATCCACCCCCCTCCCTCCCTCTTATCTTGGCTCCTCCTGGATGATGGGTCATCCCTGCATCTCATCTTACTTGATCTCCTCTTCTTAACAACTGCTGCCTTCACTTTATCTTTCCTTATTTCTCCTCCATTTTCCTCACTCATCATGATCATTTTCTTAGTGCTTTCCACAGCAACTACCTTTCCCTCCCTATCCTCCTTCACATTTAGCAACTCCCTAAAATACTCTGCCCATCTTCCTCTTACTGCTGTCTCTTCCATTACCATCTCTCCATCTCCAACTTTTACCTTTTCTTCTCTACTTGATTCCCCTCCTTTTCCTCTCTTAGTTTCTTTCCAAGACATCTTTTTATTACTTTCAAAATTTTACGTCATACTCTTACCCCATTTCACATCTGCTCTCTTCTTTGCCTCCTTTAACTTATGCTTTACTTCTCTTCTCTTTTCTTTGTACCCCTCATATGCTTCTCTTGTCCTATTTTGTAACCAATCTGTGAGTGCTCACTTCTCTTCTACAACCTTCTTTACTTTCTCATCCCACCACTCACTACCCTTTCTTCTATTTCCTCCCATCCTCCTTGTTCCACACACAATCTTTGCACAACTTGTGACTCCCTACTTGAACTATCCCCATTCCTCCTCCACTCCTATTTCTACTCTATCCTTCACTCCCTCCCTCTCCTCTCTCAGGTTCTTGTACTCCTTTTCTTTCTCATTTAAGTACAGTAGTTCACTTTAAGCACCTCCATACCTTCTGTCCTTTTCCTCTTTCTCCATATATCCTCCACTCTCCACATACCTTCCACCCAAAAATGATCTGATAATCCCTCACTCTCTCCCCATAGAACATGTACATCTTTAACTCTTCCTACTATACTCATGGTTACCACTATATAGTCCATTAATGCTCTATCTACTACCCTTCCATCCACCACCCTCTCCCATGTGTACTTTACATTCATCTTTCTTCTCACAAACATACTGCCTATCTCTTCCATTTTACTCTCATCTGTACCACATCCACACACATTAAAAGACCCAAACCTTAGGATAGTAGCTGGAAAACTCCCAGACCCTCTTATGCCTTTACTTCTTTTAGGAATGCCCCTTTGGGGCAACAGGGAGAAGGATGCCTAATCCTATCCTCGTCCCATTTTTGTCACCTTATACAACTCAAGTGGAAAGACTTGGTAGCAGTACTCCTTTCCACCACCATAGGGTTTGACAAAATGAGAAAATGAATATTCAGAGAAATGGTACAGGACAGTAAGAAGAGTGAGGGGATAGAATAACAGAGGGACAGTTGCAATATGATAAAGTATCATAATTTCTCTATGAATAGGGATTTCCTCAACTACAGACAAAATGTTGTGTGGCTCTGGTCTACAGGGGTACCCCATATAGACCCTAAAGTATCAGCTACATGTTACTTCACCTTTTAACCCCACAATAACATGCAACCAATACCCCAGATGGGACTGTATACTACAATTAGGTAAATACATTAGCACGTAATTCTGTCATGTAATGTGCTGCATATAATCACATGGTTCAGGTATGCAACAAAAACAAATGGGTCAATCATGTTGCTGTGGAGTCTGTTTGGTTTAAACAATCAGTGATATGAGATCATATTTTTATATGCTGTAAATATAGGTCCACAAAGGAAGAATAAATATTTTTCTTACATTTTGTCACTTAAATAGGCCTGCCTTGGAATAGAATGTAAGTTCATTTTAGGGACATTGATTTTTCTTTTTCTTTTCCCTCTACCACTTCTCTTTTTCTGTTTTCCGAAGTTTTGGTATTTGAGGGCAGATGTAAAGTGGTTTATAATTGTTGCAATATAGTTTTAAAATTGTATGGATATGTGTAATTTAATATGTAATAAAAACCTTTTAATGAATAGAATTAGTTTACCTTGTATCTGGAGGCACCTGTAACAGTGCCACTATTCTGCAAAAAGATTTAAACAGAACCACCTACTTTCTTCACCCTTACTTGGGTTACAGCCCTTGTGTATCTGAAACAAGCCTGAGACTAAAGACAGGTACTTGTATGCAGTGATTCTGCAAGATGAGAGTAAAGCTGCCCATTTTTAAAACACATCAACTCCGTCACCTCCATCAGGAGGTGCAGCCCTAAGCACTCTGTCTTCAGACTAGGCCCAGAATCTAACTACAGTATTAACTTCAACTGAATTTCTTACACTTTTTCACACACGGGGAACTGACAACTGGTGACTGCTCTTCTCTTCCTATCACTATCAGCTGGTGACAGAAACAGTCCCGCAGGGATACAACGCAGACAACAGTTCAGAATTTCTCTCCAGAGAGATCTGTGGAAGGTTCCAAGAACTATCATCAGCCTCTGTTGGGCTGCAAGTTTTCCACTAAGCAAAAATTGAGGCAACAATTGATTGATTGGACCAAGCCCAGGAACTTGACTAACACACTTTGTATCTGGCACAACAAGAGGGCTCCTATGTAGAGGATAATATCTATAAATACCAAAGGGCTCTTCCACTTATAAGGGAGATACCCGAGTCAAAGGCATGCACCCACGCCCACCTATTTCACTCCCACGAATTCCATTTCCATTCCTGATGCAAAGGATACTGAGACTACAAATTAATTCATGTGTTTGAGACCACTGATAGTAGCCTTGAAAAATTTAATATAATGAGAAAGACACAGAGACATTTAGGAAATTTTTATTTAACACTAATCTTGCAAGTTTTTTAAAGAATAGAAAGGGATTTATAGCAAATTATAATAACAGGGCTGTGGAGTCTATACTTGAAACATTCGACACAGACTCCTTTATTTTCTGAGCTACTGATTCCAATTCCAACTCGTATACATGTAGAATTATTCAAATTAACCCATCCTATATATATACCAGGCAGACAGTGTACAACTGCACACAACATCAAATTCTATGTAAGCCTTCTAAACCTAGTGCCCCCACACCAGACCCAACCTGAATGAGTAGATTCTGTATTCAAACTTGCCCCTAACCATACCCTCATCCTCCCTGAAATAATATCCAAGCACAATGAAAAAAATCTCCCAAATGACATGACCAATAAATTGTATACCAGTTCCCAAGGAAGTATGAACCAAAGCAAATCCCATAGCACATCAGACCAAACAGTAATGCACGACATCATACAAGGGAGCTGAGGACTTCTCAAACAGGAAACAAATATGTATCCTTTTCCAGTGATATAAACTTGACTGTATGTACAAGAAACAGCTAGGTACCATCTAAAAGGCTATATCACATACCTATCTCCACTCTCCCTGCCCAAGCCAAATGAGGAGGTACAGCAACCCTTATCTGCCTGGGTACCTCATCACGACCACTTTACACTTGATACCCCTCTTTAAGCCATTGCAGCCAACACATTTCTAAATCACCTGATGACCATCTCTTTATACCCAGTCCCATCAGAAAACATTACTGTAGAAACACTATAAGACTTTCTTAGTCTGCTTACCCATTAGTGGAGAGAATAAAGAGAAGTGGCCAAAAAGCAAAGTTTAGAGCAATGAAATGGGTGGACATACTTGATCAAGAACACTTGTTAGTGTGGGAACAAATGACCTCAATGAGAGGTTGATCACATAGGGGAAGAGAGGTGTCCCTAGAGTACAGGTTGTACAAGCTCATGTAGAGGAGAGAGGAGGTAAGGCTATGGGTTGCCATGCAACCAACTATTTGCCTCCGACTTCCCACGCAGCACACGTGTCTTCACGTCGATTAGAAGCACGGGTATGGAGGGGAGGAGGGCATAGGGTCATGACCTGCCGTGTATATAAAAGATGGACCAACTCCGAAGATTCAGATCGCCTCGGAGTCTCATACGTGAGACTGGCTTGCTGCTTCTTGTTTTCTCACCTCCCCCACCCCTTGCTCCCTCGCAAGCAGATCACACGGGGACATGACTTGAAATACAGTCGTCACCTCCCTCGCCGTCTCGTTCCTCCCCCACCACTTGCGCCCAACACTCATATAAAAACAACTCTCCACCAGAGTTTGCCTTCAACCAGCCAACATTGGCTGCCCAACATGGGGCAGATTACCAGCCTAACTCATACATTGTACTGGATTCTTTAATTGCCTTTGCAAAATAAGCAAATAAATAAAGTAAAAAAAAAAAAAAAAAACGTGTAGTATTTCTTTCCTCAGCTGGGGTACTTGACCATAATCTCATCTATTGGTTTTTCAGGCTAAGGCAATTTTATGATAATGTGCGGCTAGTCTTGTTGCACTTATACCACAATATTTAGTCAGTAAGCAAGAAGACTACATGTTATTACGAAATAATCCAATCAAGAAGGAACAGCCAACCCAGCAATTGCGTATCGTCTATACTATAGTATAGGTTTATTTGTTAGTGTGAAGCCCTCCCGTCTACCTATGTCGGCATGACGGCAGTGAAGTTAAATAGAAGCCTTGGCTATCTTTCGTCAGGAACCCCCAAAAGACGTTTAATATAGACACACCAAACAATTCTAAAAAAATTGTAATAAATGCAAATATCATAGCAACATGGCCAGATACTCGACGTCTCCCCCCCCCTAGAAGCTTTATATATAAAATACTTGGAACCAAATTAAACATTCAAGCTTCTGATTTACAAAATCTACTTCGCTTTGAAAAGTTCAATTCATGGGTCCAGCCAAATCAGCAATGAGAACGAGCGAGGTAAACGGTGTCAGTGACGTCTCGTCTTAGATACCAGCTAAATAGCATGTAGCGTATCCGTTGTACAATTTTGTCTGCTATATGAACTAAAACAACGCAGGGAGCCCGAGTGACCTGTGACTGTGAGTTTATAGTTAACTAGAATATATACTGTTTTTCTTTCAAAAACAAATAGAAATCTAAGTGTTAGTATTACCTTTTTAGGATAAACAATAAATTCTGTGTAAATATTTGTTCATTTTTAGATAACATAACATTTGTACAAAAAATATTCATACACGAGATTACTGACACCAGTTATAGCAATTACCCATTTGGTTTTAATGTTTTATATTGGGTGTATAATAAGTAACAAGAGAACACACATGTAAACTGCAAAGTGTGAACCAAGCGGTCATACAGTCATACTGCCAACTCATGCTCACTTCTACCACGGAGACATCACATTCCTACATGCCTCTCTGTTTAGCCCATTAATGTGCTATTTGATTTTTACTCTATATAGGAAATGAAGCTGTATAATATATTGAATACGATTTCTAATAACGATTTGAGTATGTTCAATGACACGTGGCAGTTTTTTCCCCAATGTGAAGGTGTGACAGGTGTCAGGTGAAACTGGTGCATCGGACGGGGTGGGTTATCGTTGTTATAATCCTAAAATGTGATGTTCATTGTACTACACAGCTTCCTTTACTGTATGCAGAATATAAATGAAGCGATTCCAAAAAGCACATAAATAAAAAAAATATATAAGAGGCATGTGGAAGGTTGATTTGCCAGCATGATGATAGTAATTCACTCTGAACGGACTCCGTGGAGCGCAAAGACATAGACCAGTGGTTCTTAACCCCTGGGTCGCGACCCAAATTTGGGTCACCAAGTCATTTTATTGGGTCGCTAAGGGTTTGGAGGGAGTGAACATGAGGGGACGTCCTAGGATGAGGTGGATGGATGGGGTGAAGGGGGCTTTGGGGAAGAGGGGAATGTCTGTTGAGGAAGGAAGGGAGAGGACGGAAGACAGAGGTGAGTGGAGAATGGTTGTATATGGATGATGTTGTGACTGCATGAGGAGGGCCGGGGTAGTATGTGTGGGGGCCGGGGTAGTATGTGTGAGTAAATTTTGACGCAGCCCGAAGGGATTTCTCCCCGTCCTCGCCTTATATGCAGAGGGGGACGGAGAGGGGGGGTCGCCGATTAAATGAAGCGGCCTTGCTGTGGATGTACTGTGTCTTGCGACACTGCTTCTGACCCAGGGCGGTGGGCAGGGTGCAGGGATGACCCGTCATCCAGGAGGTGCTCAGATGAGAGGGAGGGTGGGAGGGGTGTGGAGTGTATTTAGGGATGAAATGGGTGGGAGTGTTTTTATGCCTTTCCCTTTTAGGCTACCTCCCTTGTAAGGGGGAAAAAGCCTTGGTATATGTATGTATGTATGCTAAGGGTTTGCAGAAAATAATTATTTTCCCACTACAAATATATTATAATTATATACTGTAATAATTGAAATACATGATGCCTAGTTTTAGGATTCTAAGCAGACCATGATTAAATAAAAACTCGAAAGCAGAAAATTTATTTGTAGGCTTGGGTCGCGATGCTTGATTTGTGCAAAATTTTGGGTCGCGATGCTTGATTTGTGCAAAATTTTGGGTCGCTGCCAAAAAAGGTTAAGAACCACTGCTACAGACTAATGTAAGACGTCTACATCTGTCATTATCCCCTAAACATAACTGTATGTGGATTAGCAGATGTGTATGTTTATGAAAAAAATACTCCAGCAGGTCTTCAAGGTGGACCATTACTTCAAAATTATATAAAAGAAATATGTATAAAGAATGGCTAAAATAGTATGTAGTCACATTCATTGTTATATAATACATGCCAGTTGCCAATTGTATGAACATATATATAATTTTGATTTAAGCTCAAGAAATGGCAATGGATTGAGCAATGTTACGCTTTCTCTATAATAAATTAAAGACTGATGAAGCGAATCCAAGTGGAATATTATTCGAAAGGTGTATTTAGGGCTTCTAAACAGCTACAAATATGTATAGCTTCTTAATTAAAGCATTTTGTAGAAAAGGAGTGTTTTTTCTATATCGTACTTTGCTTACCAACCACGGAGTCAGACGACCGATGTGTTATTGTTCTAGCTCAACTGCTGATCCGACGTCACGTATTTCATTGTCGTCATCCCATTCCTTTGTACGATTGGTGCATACGCCGTCTAGGTGCCGGCTTGGTTAGCAGAAGATTCGCTCAGGAGCAAGTGTCCCACTAAAATATTTGGCCAAAATGTCTCTGGAAGAGGTAATTATAGTTTAGTGGTTTGTTTAGTTGAAGTGCATGTAATACTCAACAAAAATAATTATATTGCGTGTTATATCACTCCTTGAAGCGCAAAACAAAGGGAATACAAACAGACAAACTTGACAGGAAGTTTAATTAGTCACACTTGGTGACTTGCAATGACGGAAGTTTCAGTGTAAAGTTCGGGGGATCTTTCAGTATTTGTGAGAAGAAATTTAGGAAGATTGATACACTAATATGTGTGTAATTTCAGTAACATAATTGAATGAATAGTAGTGCTGTAGTTATAAGCACGGTGTGTAACATTTTCATAAAATTGACAAAAATTGTCATGTAATCTGAATAATAACTATTAGTAATTAGTAAAATGGAAATATTTGTAGTCTTTTACATAGCGACTGGTTTCCGTATTTTCCTAATTGTAATGTACAGTAAAAATAAGAAAGGAGCAAAACTCGTGGAGTAGTCTTTAATTACTACACCTAGTTTTGAATTCACTAGCTTGGAATACTTGATTTTCTAAGCCATTCCAGTTGATGTATTTATATGGATTACTAGACATTTTTGAAGCTTGTTTTTCTTTTCTTTCTTTATTATTATTATTTTACAGTATTTTTATGGCATCTTTGTTGTCCTTCACCAAGTTCTCTGGGAATTCTGTTCTTTTTAATGACCTGAACACTGATTAAGTCATGTGTGAGTTTTCTTATACCTAATTGTAATGTTATAGGATTGAAACTATTGCTTGTAGCATATCATGTTTCCACAAATCAAAATTTCTCTTAGATACATTTGTTGTCCACCTGGATTGTTTCTTCAAATTTATGCCACCAATTAATGTATCTATGTGGAAAGTTGACCATACAGATCTACAAAATCTTTTCAAGGCTGATTTCTTGGGGGCAGTGGGCCCTTACAGGAGAGAACCAGGATTAGTTTGAGTCCGTAATAGTGCATTCACGAGGTTTGACATTTGCTGTCACTATTAATTACCATTGTAAAGAATTGGTTACACATGACTGTTATTACTTACAGATTGTATTTACCCTTACAAGTTTGTAGGCTCATTCGTCCCAGAAGGTATGGTAGTACCCCAAGGTGTGACATTAGGTCAGGAGGATGTATAATTGGGAAAGGAAAACATGACATTTGACTAGGAAGCAATGATGTTTGGCCAGTAAGTCTTTGTTAGACAAGGAGATCATGATGCTAGTCCTGGAAGGTGTTACATTAGCCCAATCAGTTGATCTATTGCCCCGGGTTCCTCTTGCGGGAGACCCATAGCTCCCAGGTAACTGGCAGGGTACTGGACAGGCCTATAGGTCTTTAGAAATTTTATTTTATAGGGATAGTGTGGGGGCAGTGCAGGATGAGAATTTCACTGTTCTCTGTGTGATAGAGAGCTGGGTGGTGTCCTGATCACAAGAATGTTAGTATGGTTCTTGTTTCTCATGAGAATTATTTTTCTGTAGAGCTGATGTTTTGTATAGCTTATGTGTCTTGTGTTTTGCCAATTGTTGAGAACCAAGCTGTGGAAGCATAGTAGTGTATTCTTATGAATTTTTTGTAGACTCGTTAGTTTTTCCTTCTGTTGTACAAAGCCCATGCTTGCAAATTATTTTAGTTTTGTTTTCTTGATTATTTTTATTCAGATCTGAAGGTCATAGGAGTATCAAAAGTCAGGCCTAGAATTTAGGATTTTCTTCCAATTGAAGGGTTTGGCTGTTTCGCTTTTTATTTTATTTTTTCCATTGTTGTCTGGAGTGAACAAAGTTACTTATTATTTCTATGGGAGTTTCCATACTGTTGTTGCTGAGACAGGAATGCATGGCATTTGGCTAGAGATTCTTGGCATTGGGCCAAGAAATTGTTGGTAGAAGTAAACCCCCCCCCCCAGAGACAGTGAATTATGTAATCATGGTGGTTGTATCAGTACAAATGTTTTGATTACATTTTACAGGTCAGATTGAATTGCAGAATGGGTGAACCACATTATCCTATTTGTAATGAATTGTAGTTCAAAATAGCCTTTGAACTTGAAGCTGTAGGTGATTTCTGTTTTAGAACAACATTATTGTATGTGGGTATGTCATTCATGGAATTGTGTAGTGATGCACTTCAGTATCCTTTCAGAGATTATCATAATATGTTTGTGGAAAAGATTTAGTCTGGGGACATTTAATTCATGGAGGCTGTTTCATTTATTCTCTTGGGGGAAACTTAATCATTAGTACTTTCTTTTGCAGCTTTAGAAATATTCATGTATTTTACTTTTCATATACTAACAAATTGTATATACATAAATCCCATACCTGTAATGATTTTGAAGATGTTCAGCCTTTTATTTGCCTTCTTTGTGTTTGAAGTGAAGGTTATGTCTGTGTCAATTGTGAAGTAAAATACTTGATCAAGTAACCACTTTTGTCAAATGGGAGAGGCTTTTCGGTGCTACTATAGCGTGAGATCTACCTCCCATTAGCACTACTGTATAGTGTGAGGTCTACCATTTCCATACATTTATTTTAGTGATAAACACATATTTTGTTCATGTTAAGGAAGCAATGTAAAAGTATACATGTTATATATTTCCATACATTTATTCTAGCCATACGCACTTCGTACATCTTCTAAGAATGACACAAATAGGTTAGGTCAGGTTACGTTTTTTTATGTATTTGAGCAGGACACGTGTTTGAAGCACCAACTTTCTGCTGTTCTCATATTTACTGGATCTTCTGCAAGAAAGACAAAGGACATCAGATTAATTGATTGATCAAATTTTCTGGCAGAATTTCAAGGAAATTGCTGAGAAGGTGAAGAAGCTGGCCAAGCAGCCCACTGATGATGAACTAAAGGAACTCTATGGCCTGTACAAACAATCAACTGTTGGAGATATCAATACAGGTAAGCTAGACAGGGTTGATCAAATTTGGCAGATATTCATGGAGAGCTTTTATATATATATATATATATATGTATATATATATATATATATATATATATATATATATATATATATATATATATATATATGTATATACGCACACACGCACTGTTATATAATTGTTATATAATTGAATTTTTAATATAATTGACATGGTCAGTGGGCAGGAGATAGGGATTACTCTTCATTCACAAGGAGCTAAGATGAGTAGGAAACAAGGGTGGTGGATGGGAGTGGAATGGGTGAGAGTGGGTTGTGTCTGACTTGGCTACTTCCCTTATAAGGGGGAAGAAGACCTTGGTGTGTAGTATGTGTGTGTGATATATGTATGTATAGTGCATGTTTGTATGTGTATATATATGTGTGTGTGTGTGTATGTATATATATATATATATATATATATATATTATATATATATATATATATATATATATATATATATATATATATATGTATATATATATATATATATATATATATATAATTTTCTTTTCTTTCTTCATGTATGATTCAGTCTTGTATATGACCAAGGGTACTCCAGGACTTTTGTTATCTATTGAAAACTATTTTTTCACATCCTTCAGATAAGTGGTCTTTTTTTAGCTTGTGTTCATGACCTTGTGATGCCTTATCCCAGATCAAGAGGTCACACAATTGTCTACCCTCTTTAGTATTCTGAACTCTGCAATCTAAGTTTCCCTTTTTCTTGGTTCCTTTAACAATGGCAGGGGGGGATGCAAGTATTGTGGATGATGCTCTTTGTATTTTCTTGATCTTGTTTAGGTTTTTGTCTTTGAGATCTATACCACTACTTTGTATTACAATCTTGTATAGATTATGGTCACTCTTCTTCCTTCTTATTCATTTTTCTTCCTTTTTCTTCGTGTCTCTTCCTCTGTGTAGTGAGAGGCACCCTTGCCTTTCAATCCACACGTCTCCCCACACAATCTTACTGATATGTTTATCAGGTGATAGGTAACTCCTTATCAACACTCCTGGATCTTTTTCCTCTTTAGGTTTTATAATTTGGCTTTGAATAAATTGGTGATGGTTGTCCTGAGCTAGTACCTAAAAATGAATAAATCTATACCAAGAGCTTTTTCCTCCTTATAAGGGAGGTAGCCAAGTCAAAGACACGTATGTACTCCACCCATTCCACTCGATCCACCACCCTTTCCCCCTCTCATCTTAGCTCCTCATGGATGATAGGTCATCCCTGTATCCTACCCACTGCCCTGGGTCTGAAGCAATGTAGCAAGGCTGCTTCACTTAATCGGCAATCCTCCCTTTGTGTGGAAAAATAGACAAGGAAAAATACCTTTGGGCTGTGTCAAAATATCCCTCTTACATAAGCTCTTCCCCCCCCCCCCCCACATCCCCTGCCCTTCCCTTCCTTTCATAACAGCCAACTGGTGACAAGTCATAATAAATATTGAAGTTAGATAAAACCACTTCAGAGATACAAAGAATAAACTAGTCACTTTGTCAATTCTACTTTCAACAAAGATGTGGAAAGGGTAATAAAGAAATTGAAAAACTCCCAATATAATGAAGGCCTTGACTGATACTTTCACCCACTCCTGGTTGTACAACAAAATTCCAACAATCTAGAAATAGCATATATGTTCACCATACCAAACCAGAAGACCTGGAAGTGCCATTAAACGAGTTTTGATATATAAAGTGACCATGTGCTTGGGTTTGGCCATCTCTATTATAAAAGAAAGGGGCCTTTGTTATGTGTATAATTGCAAGTGCTAAATTAATTAGCTAGAGGAACAAGTGCTCACTAACATGTATATTGCCCTTCATGGACCAAGGTTAGATCATGAACTGATAAGAATTTTTTTACGTGAGCACCCAGTGCAGTACAAGTGGAGCTTTGCATCAGGATAAGATAGTGAAAGAAATATTGCCTAAAGACAAAGTTTAAGTACAAGATAGTAGAATGGATTAAGTGAAGTGGATTGAAATTTGAATTTAAATTTGGAATGACTGTTACCATGAGTTTCATTAAGTGGGAAATCTCTAGCTCCCATAGTGGCTGGTGGACCTCACTCTCCCAGTGATCTCTGCAGGAACTTGGGATAGTTGTCTATGTTGGTGTGGGATTGTTTATACAATACTCAAAAGTTTGGGCTAGGAGACCCCAGGTGAAGCAAACTACATACATATACCAAAGGCTCTTTCCCCCTTACAAGGGAGGTAGCCAAAAAGTCATAAAATCCACTCCCACCCATTCCATCCCCACATACTCCACTCCCATCCCTCCCTCTTATCTTGGCTCCTCCTGGATGACTGGTCATCCCTGCATCTTGCCCACTGCCCTGTGTCAGAAGCAACGTCACAAGACACAGCACACCCTCAGCAAGGCCACTTCATTAAATTGGCAACCCCATCCCTTTCTGTCCCTTCACACATACTCCCTCACCCCCCCACCCACTCCCTCACCCCCCCCACCCACTCTTCATACATCACAGCTTCCTCATCCCACCACACACTACCCTCCCTTCTATTTCCTCTCATCCTCCTTGTTCCACACACCATCTTTGCACACCTTGTGACTCCCTCCTTGAATTATCCCCATTCCTCCCCTACTCCTAGTTGTACTCTCTCCCTCACTCCCACCTACTCCTCTCTCAGCTTCTTGGTACTAATTTTCTTTTTTATTTCAGCAGTTCACTTTAAGCACCTCCCTACCTTCTGTCCTTTTACTCTTTCTCCATCTGTCCTCCACTCTCAACTTACCTTCCAAAAAATTATCTGGTATTCCTCCACTCTCTCCCCTTAGAATATATACATCCTTAACTCTTCCTACTATACTCCTGGTTACCACTATATATTCCATTAACATTCTGTCTACCACCCTTCTATACACCACCCTCTCCCATGTGTACTTATGCTTTACTTTCTTCTTAAACACTGTATTTGCTATCATCAACTCTCTAGACACATCTCTACCATCAACTCTCCACTAAGATTTTATCCTAGAACTCCCCATTTACCAACCACTCCATCTCTTGGTTCATTTCCTACCCAAACATTAAGGTCTCTCAATATCAGCTGCATGCTACTTAGCAGATTTCAACCCCACAATAACATGCAACCAATAAACTTGTGTCCAAAAAAGAATAATGATGGTGGTGTTTGAGACAACCAGAATCATGAGACTGTTATAAATTTTTGTTACCGGTACAGAACGCCCTGGTATGCTGGACTTCAAAGGCAAGGCTAAATGGGACTCCTGGGAATCGAAGAAAGGAATGACCAAGGAAGCAGCAATGGAAGCTTACATCACAAAGGCACAACAGCTGATTGACACTTATGGCTTAGCTTAGTTCCTTGTTGATATAGGAACAGTTTTCTTCATCATGGCAGTTTCTTTGCACCAATTCCAAATTATGCAATGCAATTTTTTATACAGGAGTAAGGTATGCATGAACAATTTCAATACACCCAAGCTTTTACAAGTAAAATGTTTAGGTCACATATCTTTGTAAACATTTTCATTGCATATTAAAATCAAAATATTCTCAAAATGTATTTTCTTAACCAATATACAGACTTTACCCTTGGCTTAGGGGAAAACAAAGTTAAGATGGAAATTTACACTCTTTATTCTATATTTGGTAAGCATCACACAAAATACCAGGCAATACAAAGGTGGATAATGTCTTCCAGTGGCACATTTACATGAATATTTGTGTGTTGTGTACTGTGCACATCTTTTTTACAATAATTGTCCATCTGCACAGAAATAGGGTTGGAGTATACAGCAGAACCTCTGTTCTCTACCACGATATATTCTTGAAAACTGTTCCATAACTGATCTGATCAAGGACCGATGCCAATTTACTGATCTGCAGGATACGGGTTTATCAGGGTGATAGTTTTCCACAAAACTTTGAACTTCACCCCCTTGGCTCTCTGGTGCAAAATTCACTCATTCTTTGGTTGAGAACCAAGGTTCTACTTATTAAAATATGAAAAAATAAATCTTGAATTTGTATTTGCATGAGCTTATGCTAAACTGCATTGGCAACACAAAGTGAATGTTAATATTGCAAGCCAGAATTCCAATACTATAATTTTTTTTATTTTCTTTAGGCAGCAAAAGAGTTGATAAATACTACTTGCACAATGTATTCAAATGAGAATACATCCAATTCCACACAATATAAAGCTGAATATTGATTGCAGACCTATATGAAAGCAAACTTGTGAGCATAAGTACAATGGATAAAAACTGCCGATGGAAATGGATTTCATGGAAGATTAAGATGACTACAGTTATTGGCCAAGTTCTCTCTCCAAATGGCAGCTCCATAATATTGGCCTTTTTCAGTCAATTTGGAAACAATATAGCTCTATAAACTAACAAATATTTACCTAAATTTTAGAAACTTAATCTACATCTTCATAATTTAGTAGTTCCTGTCTAATTACAGCTATATCTAACTTATCCATAACATAGTTGATATATATATATATATATTATGTATATGTATAATTTATGAAAATAGATTATGACTACTGAAAGAATCTAGTGGTGCATGATCAATAAGAGGTGCTTTTGCTAGTTCCAGAGACTTCAATTTTTGCTAAATATGTCCTAATTTTAATGTGACTTAATCTGAAGTATTGAGGAACTAGCCATATGCAAACATGGAGACAAGGTGAGGGTGAAGCTAGCAAAACTACTGGTGTACAAAAGACAAGGCAGAAGATGGCTTATAATCTAAAATCTAATACTCGACATTTGTCTGGTTAAAATAGTTAAATTTACTAACAAATTTAAGAAATGGAATGCTAGTGTGACTTGAACATAAAACAGTCAGGGCATATTTCATATGATTAAAATGACCTAAAAACTGTGCAGTGTTCATAAAATCCCCTCAGCTGTACAATGCTAATGAGGTAGTTCTAGTGTGATGCTCCTTTGGATTGCATCAAGGATAGGGTCCTGAAGTTGTGCCATGCCATAAGAGGTCCTCACATCTCTGGGAACATAATACACAAAGTTTCTTTGTGTTGCTGTTTTCATACAGTAGTTTAATGGAGCTCTGCATTGAACAACTGTTCAGTAAAGCCATAGTCAGAAAACATGTTAACTTGAAGGATCTTGATGCACAACTTTCATCCATAATATTTAACTTAGTCCAGTTAGTGCAAATAAATACGTTTTCTACCATGGCTTGCTTGATCATACTGCACAGTTTTTCAGGTTTCCAATATAACAAAGATGTCACATGACATGAAAGCCACTAGTTCTTGTGCTACCGCTTGTGTAACAAATTAGCTGATGGGAACTTATGCTGAAATCAGTCCTAATCCACACAAAGCAAGTATCATAGGCTGCATTGTTTAACATTGAGACTGCAAGGAAAGGGCTGATCACAGTGTACTCTATCACATCATCCAGTGTGTAGTGCAACCATTTAAAGCTTCAGCATGAGACTACACAGAGGCTAACTTATTCTCACCCTACCTCAAAGACTTTGTAAATAAAATAAATTCTAGGAACACCTTTGGAAAATTAAAACATACTTTACTGCATTTTTTCAATTTGATACATATAGTGTGCTTATACAACTAAATGCTTTTAGTCAATATACCAGGTTCCTCTTAAAGCTTAAATTTTTTATATTGTAAACTTGTTTATTTTTATATTCAGTTCTGCATTTTACTGAACCTTTTGATTTTTCACTGTGTTCCAAGCAAATGAGAGAATGATGGGAATAAAAAATCCCAAATGATTTCTTAGTGTTATTGTTCACACGTGATACTTGTTAGGTTGATGTGGATAAAGATAAATGCAAATACTCTGGTTTTATTCTGGAAGACCTAAACATGAAACTTGTATACTGCATCTTATGTTTTAAGGTGAAATACAAGATGTACATTTACTAATTTGTGTCCACATATTTGCAATGTTCTATGGATATATTAGTTAATGGTTAGGGTGTGTATGAACTGCACTGTTTCAAAAGAGAACTAGCATTGGTAGTGTGCAAGTAGGCTGGATTTCTGGTACACAGTATAGTGGATAAGACCATAAATGTGTCCTTTGGCAAGTTTTGTGGGTACTAGTTATTGCATCATGAGTCCTTACTCATGCGAGTTGAAAGAGTAACCAGTAGTTAAATGCTTTGAATACATGGGTTGTCTTATCCTCTGACTAGGTTTGCACCTGCGTGAATTGTGTACACAATGTTTGCAGTGTGCAATCTGTATCTGGGTGTTCCCCCTCCCTTTTTCCGTTAATCACCTCATTACAATAGCACTGTCATGTCACATGTCCTATGAATTGATATGTGATATGTTTACTACATCAGTACTCCATTATCATGGTTATACTATGAACACTGGATCTGCACCACAAGTAGAATATTCAAACTAGTGCTAGAATCTTTATCATTATCATCATCATTGAGAACATATACAAGGGGGTGCATAGCTTCGCTCACACAGTCGCCAATCCCACAGTTTGAGGAATCTCCCACGCAATCACCCTTCCCATTCAAACAACTCTCAGCAAGTTCAACTGACTTCTCCCATCCATGAAATCTATGGATATCCATTTGTCTCCTTCAGAGATCATCAAGGAAATGTGCCATATGCTCATATAGCTGGAGTTGATGTTCATAAGTTGTGCTGGTAATAGGCCTACACCAAGTCTCACAGAAATCTTTGGTTGGATACATAATCATTCCAGTGATACCCTATGATTCTCCAAAGTCACTTGGTACTAAAGACATAGAGATATCTCTTCAAGTCTGCATTTAATGTCCATGTCTCAGCCATACAGCAAGACAGCATACAAGTCTTGGTGTTATAGACTTGTTCAACCAAAATTTATGCAAGAAGACTAAGATCTGAGACCTCAAGTCATTTGTACTCCCTATCTTGTACGGCTAGAACCTTGGTCTAACTATATACCAAGGGAATTTTCCCCCCTTATATGGGAAGCACACAAGTCAAAAGGCACACCCATTCCCATCCACCATCCTTTCCTTCCTCTCACTACCTTGGTAGTAAATAATTTCTTTTAATGGGTACTTTTACACTCTTCCTACAGGCATCATTACCACATATTTCAAACAAAAAAAGCAGTATGAAATGGTTATTGGTAGAAAATGTATAGTGATCTCATCTAACCAATCCAAACACATCAAATCCAGGCATGTGGTATGTCAACAAATTCAGTAGGATTCAGCAAAAAATGGCAGTTGGGAAAGATGAGGGCCAATTTTATGAAAGAACTCTTGTTCTTCTAAAGTGAATGACTTGTATTTTAAATGATAACTCGTTGCCAGATATCCCAAAAGAAAAACTGCATAAGATGAAACAGCCAGAGCTCAGCCTTATCATAGACCAGTGGTTCCCAACCGGTGTGCTGCGGGACCCCAAGGGTGCCGAGAGATCAACAGAGGGTGCCGCCAAAATTCAGGGCAAAAATAATTTTTGTATTACCAACTTTCTCTCTCATCCATTTTTGTTCATTAAAGCAGCATCAGTGTAAAGATGAGTATTTTCATATTCTCCAGGGACAAAATTTTGTTACACTGATATTGAATCAACAAAATACTGACAAACTAGAATCTAGATTTTCTAATAAGTGCCGGGGACTGCTGAAGGCTTGGCAAGGGTACCTCAAGCCAGAAAAGGTTGGGAACCACTGTCATAGATGCTTGACAAGATGAAGCTAAATCCAAGAGGAGAGGTTACTTAGGAGTGTTACTATAGAAAAGTCAATGGGCCACAAAGTGGTACATTGTTTAATTAATACTGGACCCTATATCACTCGGTAAGCTTCCTTGGAATTGCCAAAGGAGTTGGATTTTAGTCCTTCATGAGTTCAGAGCATATATGTTTATAGTAGAACACTGCAGGGGCCATGAAGGTCATTGCACCTCAGCCACAAACCCACAATGAAAGTCTGCGGTAAAGTAGGATCCAAATCAGCAATCTACACAACCTGCTGTTTACCCAATTGAACTATTGTGCCTCCCCATGCAAGGAATATCTATCTACATACCAAGTGCTTCTTCCCCCATATAAGGGAGGTAGCCAAGTCAAAAGCACACACCCACTCCCATCTGACACCCTTGTTTCCCTCTTATCTTAGCTCCTTGTGGATGAAGGATTATAACTATCTCCTGCCCACAGCCCAGGTTGGAAGCAATGCATCAAGACAGAGCACATCCACAGCAGGGCCACTTCACTTCCACAGTGACCCACCCTCCCTGTCCCCTCATGCAGAAAATAGAGAGGACAGGGAGAAATCCTTTTGGCATGCATCAAACTATCATCTATACACAGCCATCCTCCGCTGACTTCTATCTCCTGCCTCCTCCCTTCCTTGCTCAAAGCCCCTTTCACCCTATCCATCCATCTCATTCTTGGTCATCCCCTCAAGTTCACCCTATCCATTTCTGCTTTCCAAACCTCTTTTGCTAACCTTTCTTCACCCATTCTTTCCATGTGTCCAGGCCATCCCAATAATCTTTCATCAGCTCTATCTGCCATCTCCCTTTACACCCCTACTCTCCTCCTAATTTCTCACTCTATCCAACCTTGTAACCCCTATCATATTTCTCAGACACTTCACCTCAAACACATTTAAACTTATTCTTTCTACCTTTCTTAAATTCCAAGTCTCCATCCATACAATATCATCAGCACAATAACTCTTTCATATAATCTCTTTGCATCCATTTTCAGATACCTATTTTTCATGGCACTTTTCAATCCCCCCAATACATCTACTTGCTTCTCTCAGTCTGTAATTTACCTCCATTTCCTGCCACATCCAACTCCAAATACTTAAACCTGTCCACTTCCTCCAGCATCTCTCCTTTAATATTTACTTCCAACTCACTGCCATCTCCCCTTGTATATCTCATCACCTTATTTTTGCCCACATTTACCTTTAACTTTCTCCTATTACATACATACATATACAAACTGGATAATGAAATAGTATGCACAAAAACCATTCATGAGTTAAAAAGCAAACTAGACACTGCAAGATACAATGGCAGGACACCACAAGCATAGCTCCCCTTCCCGCAAAATACAACTAGGTAAATACTAAAGGCTTTTCACCCTTACACGGGGGGTAGCCAAAAAGAAAAAGGCATAGCAATCATTCCCACCCATTTCATTTCCCATATATTCCACTCCCCTCCACACTCCTCCCTCCCTCCTATCTTGGCACCTCCTGGATGATGGGTCATCCCTGCATCCTGTCCACTGCCCTGGGTCAGAAGCAGTGCAAGACACAACACATCCACAGCAAGGCCGCTTCATAAATTCGGCGACCACCCCCTCTCCATCCCCTCATGCAGAAAAGGAGAAGACGGGGAGAAATCCCTTCGGGCTGCGTCAATTTTTTTTTCCCTTACATACTTCCTCACCCCCCATCCCCCACCCACTCCCCCTCATGCATCACAGCCTCATCTATGCACATACCTTCCCAAATTCCATTACTGCCTTAATCCATCTTTTGACCCTGCCAAAAATAGTGTCTTTCCCCAACAACAACTGGCTCACCTCCCACTTCTCTCCACTACCTCTAACCATCTCCAATCCCCTGCCCATTACCCTCACATTTACCTCCTGCACCACCCCATCCATGTACACATTGAACAGCCATGGCAACATAACAAAACCCTGATGCAGCCCCAGCTTTACCTCAAATCACTCTCCCTCCATTTCCAATCCTAACACAGGCTCTACTATTCTTGTAAAAACTCTTGACTGCCCAGCTTTCCTCCAATCCTGCATACCTACAAAACCTCCCACAGTGCCTTCTTGTCTACCCAGTCATAAGCCTGGCTTAGCACAATAGTTTGATCCATGCATCCTTTACCTTTCCTAAACCCACATTGCTCCTCACCAATTACTCCCTCTGTTCCTCTCCTAATCCTCTCAATTAAAACCCTACCATAAGCCTTTCCAACTACATTCAACAAACCTATCCCTCTAAAACTACTATATTTGTCCACTTTTCCTTTGTAAAACACAACTACACTGGCACTCCTCCAGTCTTCCAGCACTCTCCCCTCCCTAAGACACACATTAAATAGCCTCACAAGCCAGTCCACTATCACTGTACCTCCCTCTTTAAGACACTCCACATGACACCCACCCAACTGAAGTGCCTTACCAGTTCTCATAATTTTTAAAACTCCTTGTACCTCATCTTTTCTTATATCTCACTCATTTTCCTCTCCCAGCACTAATTTTCTTAGCATCTCCCACTGCCCTCTCCTCCACATTCAACAGCTCTCTAAAATACTCTACTCATCTTCCCTTACTGCCTTCACTTCCAATAACATCTGTCCATTTACACCTATTACCTTTTCCTCTCTGCCTGATTCACCTCCCTTTCCTTTCTTAACTTCCTTCCAAAATATCTTACTATTATTTTCAAAGTTTTCTGTCATACCCCTACCCTATTTTATATCTACTATCCTCTTTGCTTCCTTTCTCTTATCTTTTGCTTCTCTTTTTTTAGTACTTCTCATATGCTTCCCAAGTCCTACTTTGCAACCAATCCCTAAATGCTTGTTCCTTCTCTTCTACTACTATCTTCACTTTATCTTCCCACCTTTCACTACCCTTCCTTCTATTCACTTCCTCCTCATTCCACATACCATCTTTAAACACCTTGTCACTTCCTCTTTGATAAACATCCATCCCTCTTCCACTATCACCTCTACTCTATTCTTCACCACCTCCAACATTTCTCTCAGCTCCTTATACTACTACTCCTTTCCCTTCTCATCAAAATTTTTTACTCTCTCATTAAAAATGTTTATTCCAAGTACCTCTCTCCTTTCTACTCTTTTTCCTCTTTCTCCACCCATCCCCCACTCAACTTATCTTCCACTAAAAAATAATTTTACATTCCCCCACTCCCCTACAAACATGGAGATCCAGAGCTCTTACTATCCTTCTTTTGGATACCACTACACAGTTCATTAATGCATCATCAACCATCTTTCCATCCACTACCCTTTCCCATGTGTACATAAGGTCTACTTTCTTCTTAAACACTGTTAGCTATCATCAACTCTCTAAACACATCACCATCAACACTTCACTATGATTTTTATACCTGATAATTCTAACTTCCCAACCACTTCATCTAATGGTTCATCCCTTATTCTAACATTGATATTTCCTAACACTACTGCACTGACATTCCTCCTAAAAATTTCTAAGCACTCATTTAAATCTATCCAAAAAGCCTCCTTTTCCTCTATACTCTCCTCACTACTAGACCCACATATGTTTACAAAGACCCTCATCTCCCATCCCAATTTCACCTCCATCTACAATAACCTTCAAGATACTTCCTTCCACTCAACCACATGCTTTCCTATTTCATCACTTACCAGCAGAGCCACCCCTTCCCTCCTCACTCCCAACACCCCACCACACTCCCAAACTTAAAATCACCTCTCCCTTTCAACTAAGTTTCACTTAATGCTAACACATCCATCTACTTTCTCACAAGGATTAGGTGCATATATTTTTTTCAATTTTATTCATTCATGCTTTCTCATCCATCTACTTTCTCACAAGGATTAGGTGCATATATTTTTTTATTTTATTCATTCATGCTATGAGAAAGGTTTATCCAAACATGGAGGTAAGATACAATGGAGGGAGGTGGGTCAATCCCTTGGCTGGCTACCTCCCTTATAAGGAGAAAGATTCCTTTTGCTATATGAATAAAAGATGAAAAAGGTATCTGAAAATAAATTCAAGGAAAAAGTTGAATAAGGGACCAGACACTTGGAATTCAATGGTGGCAGAATTATGGTAAATGTTACAAGGATGGATAGTGAGAAATATGATCAAATGGAGAATGGAGGTAGAGAGGTATAGTATTTGGATGATCAAAAATTGTTAAAGTGGTTTGGGTATGTGGAAAGAATAAGTAAGTTAAGATGAGCAAAAATAGGGGAAAGTAGAAGTGGATGAGTTGATGAGGAGGGGAGGGGGTCACTACATAATGAAACAAGGTGGGATAAACCAGCTCCAGCTGTTATGCCCTACCAACTCCTTCCTAGACTTACCCAATTACCCAGTTTGGAACCTGATGAAGTCTGTTGTGCACTCCAGGGTAATTATAAACAAGTTCTTTCACTTATGCTTTTTTTTTTGCTTTCTTTCTTTCTGAGTCACTGAGAATCTCCTCCCTATTTTTCCTTGCATCACTCTTCATATGTCTTGCAATGATCACTTTGTGCTCTAAAAATAAACCCTTAAAAGTTATTCTCTCCTGTGAACCCAAGTAATAAATGGCATCCTATGAAGGTAAGTAAATAGTTCCATGCCACTGTAATCGATCACCAATGCTGCCACCCCTCACCTTATAATGAAGTATTGAATATATTACCAATAATTATTTCTTTTAGCTTTGTTCATGTGACTTGTGAAAATAACTTTTTGTTTTGAGGTTATCCATTGGAATTACCAGACCGATTTCAATTACACATTTCATAAACAACTCTTCATACATGAAGCCATTGAAACCCAGTACCAATGTTACCACCCATTTCTGTTATGAGATGTTGAGATCAGTATAAAAACATTATTTCTAGTCTATTTCATGTAGTATGGGAAAATCGCCTTTTGTTTTAAGAATAACCACAGGAACTAAACTGAATCTTTTCAAATACACACTATGTAAATAAACTCATCTGCCACTGCACACTTCTTTGTTTTGAGAGAAGTGAAGAAATCATCATAGATATTTCTTTCTACACTTCTTCACACAGCCTGAAACCACCAATTAATGCTCTGAAAATAACTCCTGAACCTCACAGCTCCTTTCTTGTATATCTAACATGTTTTTAAGCCTACATGGCAGATAAATGTTTAAAATTCAAAGACTGCTGACATCTGCCTCTCCTGCTGGCTGTTGTATGTGTGTGTGATTCACCATCGTCTTGGATCATACAGTGAACTCGTGATTGACAGCCATTACCTTCCTAGATGAGAGCTCAAGAGCTCATAATATATGCCTGATCTATGGGTAATGCATATATGTGTGTGTGTACACACACACACACAAACATATATATATAAATATGTACACACACACACACACACACATACACAGGTATTTCTCAAATTGCACAAGTTTGAACTGCACAAACTGCCCCAGGTCTCTCTTGCAGAAGACCTGCAACATTAAAATAAAAATGCAAATTGAAAAAAAAAAAATACAGAATTTTCACAATTTTAAAACAGCATGATTAAGAAAATTCAGTATTTTGTTTAATTTGCATTTTTTCCTTAAAATAGCACAATCAGGTACCTTTCAAATTTCATGCCCAGCCAGTCATGCTTGCCCAAGTGACCTGTATCTTACTTTAAACAAATTTGAATGCCACTATTGATTCAGGAATGTATCACTTATGCCAAGGGCCTTTTCCCCCTTACAAGAGAGGTAGCCAAAGTCAACGGCATAAACCCACTCCCACCCATTTCATTCCCACATACTCCACTCCCATTCACCACTCCTCCCTCCCTCTTATGCAACCTCACTTATGCCCTTATTCCTCCCACATATGGAATCTGAGAAATACCCGTATACAGGAAAGGAACATGTGTGTGTTTGTGTGCACTTATATACCTGTGTGAAACATATACATGTACAGTACATATGTATATATGTATTAAAATAGATACCAACATATGTATATGTATAAACCAATACATACCATAAGCCATTTCCCTCTTATAAGGGGCCAGTCAAGTCAAAGTGTACACCCACATCTAAAACCAACAAAACCCATTCAACCACTCCTCTTGTCTTGGCACTTCAAGGATGCTGACCCACCCTGTCTCCTGCCACTCTACTTGGGTCAAAAGCAATGCAGCAAGGCAAAGCTCTTTCACAACAGTTCCCAACAACTGGAGTTAGGTTCCTCTGTTGCTTCACTCTTTGGTAGCCCTTCTCTTCACTAACGTGATTCCGCTTAACATCACAATTTCCCCTCTCAGAGAAGGCTATGATGGTGCCACTTTATGTAGGGCTTTTTGAAGCAGGGAACTTAAAGAAGTATGGCCTTACTACAAATCCACTTGCTGCCAAGCAGGACTTTTGCCTCCACTACTGACCTCCGGCACAAGTGGCAACTGGAGGATGCAGGTCTTTTGCAAGACACACCCGGGGGAACAAATTGATTGATTGATTGGTGACACTCTGACTTGAACAGTGAGCATCCCAATATACATACCTCAAATTCTTGTACTTCATATGATGAAGTAATTAGGATAAACCATCTCTTGCCATCAGGCCATGCAGTGGAAAAGCTGTGCCTCACTGCACTGACCTTGATCCAAATAATGCGACAAGGGACGGGGATGACCCTTTATCCATAAGGTGCTGAGATGGAAGGGGTGTTAAATGGGTTTTAATTTTGTATGGTTTAGGTGTGTACTCTGATTCAGCTACCTGATATATAACAAAATTACCTTAATAGACAACCCAGTGCAATGGATCCAGATGACTTATTTCATCACTCAAATATGGTAAAATTAATCAATACCCACCCACCCTCTTTTTTGGGGTTTTCATATCGGTGTTAATATGTCAAGCAAAATGAGATATCCCCAATCCCCCCTTTTTTTTCTTTTTTCTTTTTTCATTTTTTTTCCTTTTTCTTTTTGTTTTTCTTATTCCTTAAAGTCATTGAGATCAACAAAGCACTTGCTGTTTGTGAACGTTCTTCAGTAAATACTGTAATTTTTGCAATCATGCCTCCCCCAGCCCTACACCACGGTGCCTGGGCGAGGGGGAGTTGGGTGTCAGGTTTCAACTACTCCAACTTCATAGTCTGATACTTCCTCCTGGGAAAAAAAAAAAGTACAATTAAAATATAAATTACATTATAACTAAATCTCTGAAGTAGCAATCTTCTGCTTACCACCTTCAGTCATAGAGGGCTGCCCCGACACAAGAAAATAATCTTATACTTGTTAGAACAAAGGTCCCCAAAGTATTTTTTTTAACTACTTTAGTACAACTCAAATTCTCGTGCGCAGCACCAGCTGCCATATGTAATTTTGAATCACACTATTCACATTATAGAATATAGTCTGCTGTATTACTCTGAGTAATAATAAACACAGAAAATGTGATCAAACCAGTTCACAGAATCCAGGGGTAACTAATGTACAACTACAATAAAATATATATATATATATAATCGAGATGCCAATGCTGGCATCCTTGTGTACCCATTTGCGGGTAATGACGCTTTAGTAGGCATCATTGTACCGAAGTAGTTAATCAAGAAAGACCTAACGGTCCTAGTCCTTTCAGCCAATGCCATCCCTCACCTTATGACTATTTCGTTTTGGTCAAACATAATCAATCAGGACCAGAAGAAACCCCTTTGGGATGCATTAATTTATTATCCATTGACGAATATTCTCTACTCACACTTTACACCTATCTCCTGCCTCCTCCTTTCCTTGCTCAACAGACATTCCCCATTTACCCAAGGTCCCCTTTACTCCATTCATCCATCCATCCATCCCATTCTGTTTTCCCCTCAAATCACACCATCCAATTCTGCCTTCTACACTTTTTATTAATCTGTCTTCTCTCATCTTTTTCATATGCATAAACCAACCCAGTATTCTTTCATCAATCTTGTCTACCAGCTCCCTTTCCACCCACCACTCTGTCCCTCACCTCCTTATTTTTCACTCTCTCCATCCCCATAATTCCCATCATATTTTTCAACCACTTCATCTCAAACACATTTAAATCTCTTCTCTCTGTCTCCATTACATTCCAAATCTATGCCCCAGTATTGTAGACATATTCACCCCTCTATTTTGCCTCATTGGCGGCGCAGGTTAGATTGTCACTACTTGCAGTAGGGTTCAGGAAGACAGCCATTTGAACCTGGCTGCCAGCGAGGTGGACCAAGGGCATGGTTCATTAAATTCCATGCTACAAGGTCATCTGTACAGGGCACCTTCCTTGCCTCCTGATTGGGGGACTTTGTGACATTAAACTAAATAATTTTGTCTCTTTTCTGCATCCATCCTACGATACCTATTTCTTTAGATTCTTTTCATTTTCCACTCCGCCAAAGCACTGGCCTGCTTCCGTCACACTACACTTTACCTTCACCCCAACTCCTCCATTCTCTGCTACATGAGACCCTAATCACTTAAAACCATCCAATTCATCTTGCCTTTCTCCCTTAAGACTTATCCCGAACTCAATACAACTTTCACCCCTTCCACATCTCATCACTTTATTTTTACCCAAATTTCCTTTCAACTTTTTCCTCTCACATACCCTCCTCATCTCCATCATTAGCTGCCTTAGACTCTCTTCTGACCCAGCCATAAGTGCAGTGTCATCTGCAAACAACAACTGGCTGACCTCCCACTTACCTTCACTCATACAAACCATCTCCAATCCCTCTCATTTACCTCCCTTATCACCCTAACTATGGTGACATTACACAACCTTGGCACAACCTCACCTTTACCTCAAACCACTCTCTTCCCATTTCCAACACTAATGCAAGCTCTACTACTCAAGTAAAAGGTATTGACTACCATTAACAAATTTCCTCTTTAGCCTATATCTCTGCAACACTTTATAAAAAAAAAAAAAAAAAGCTAAAAACTTCTCTCATGTCTGATTTACTACAAAAAACTTATCCATATCCATGCATCCTCTACCATTCCTAAATGTTGACTGCTCCTCCCTCTGTAGAGAACAGCAGAAAAAATCAAAGGGCTTCATTTACATCTAAAATATTTATCTACATACGTGTTCAATTTGAATGTCATGCTCTGAGTCTGAAGTGGACATATAGCGATGCAGTCCTGATCCTGGTATTACTGCTGATGTTGACTGGCTCAAAGGTGGAATGAGTCTTGTCCGTTCATCACCTCTTTCCCCTACCAGGCCACCACCTACTCCACCTGCTCCTCCACGCCATCCACGAGTGGTCAATCTTCTCTTCACACCTTCACCTATTAGGTAATTCAAAGTAACAAGATACTAATAATTACAGATATTATCTTTTTAACTGCTATGTTATGGGAGAGACATATTTCAGAATTACTTCTAACACATGATATATATATCCATGTAATTCATTGACAATTTTAGAGCTACATACACCTGAACATCAAAATTACTTGCAAACATACAAATAAGTTGAATATATATTTCTACATTACACTTTCATTTCTTTTTCTAGCACTCTTATATTCAGACATATCATCACAACTTTTTATATTCTCTTCAAATCTACATGTCTTCGATACTTACGAACAACATGGACATGTTCCCTAAGGTCTGAGCGCACGTCTGAAATGTCCCACATGAGGAGGAATGCATGACAGCAGTTCCCATTCTCATATTCTGGGTCAACATATGGCTTGTAAGAGAATGCAAAGTGATGGACAACTGCAGCGATGAACATTTCCACACATATCAGATAGTTCTGTAAGGTTGTAACATTGTATAAGTAAACAGTGGACAAAGGAATACAAAGAAGATGCAAAGAGCAACAGGTCTTTTGATCTTTACAGGGCTGATTGTGAACTGAAAAGGGATGTTAACAATGGAATCTGTTAAAGACGACTGACTTAATTTAAGTGTATGACCTCATGATACTAGGAAATATGTTGGTTTTGGGTTTGACTTCATATATTTACCTAAAAGTGTCAACTGTTATTGAACTCACAACATGAACAGGTAGTTTGTATCAAACATTTACAATGTGGTAAAAAAATAAATAAATAAATTATATTAAATTAAAAAAAGAAAAAATAATAATGAAAAAATAAATACATAAATAAATTCATGGGTGTTTGATCTCTTATAGACTATTTTGTATCCATTATATATTTCTTGTAACATTACTATGGTCCACAATAAAATAGTCATTTATGTTCACATTAAAGAAGCCAAGGAACATTTTATTTAAAGACCTCAGTTCAATTACCACCACATTTCAAACATACATTATCACATAATAAACATATATACAGCATGACAGTGTATATATTACATGCAAATCTTACTTGGGTTTATAAATGCACAGAAAAATCTGACTAATGGCAGCTTAGCTACAGACATTGACAATAATGAATGAAGAGGGGTTCATCGACATGAGACACCTGGTGACACCTGTGAGAACTAAACCTGCCACATATGTGACATGAATTGGTGTATTGGTCACATTATTCTAAACAAGCCATTTCGAGCATTGAAAAAAGTGTACTTTTAACATCTTGTTATTCCAAAACTCTTCCCCACATATTCCACTCCCATCCACCCCCCTCCCTCCCTCTTATCTTGGCTCCTCTTGGATAACAGGTCATCCCTGCATCTCACCTACTGCCCTGGGTCAGAAGCAGTGTCACAAGACACAGTACATCCACAGCAAGGCCACTTCATTAACCCCCCACCCCCCCATCTGCCCTCCCATGGAGAAATGGAGAAGACGGGGAGAAATCCCTTTGGGCTGCATCAATTTATTTCTCATACATACTCCCTCACCCCCTATCCCCCACCCACTCTCCCTCATGCATCACAGCATCATCTATGCACAACCATTTTCCATTGACCCCTATCTTTTGTCCTCTCCTGTCCTTCCTCAACAGACATTCCCCTCTTTCCCAATGCCCCTTTTACCCCATCCATCCCTCTCATCCTTGGTCACCCCATCATGTTCACTCCTTCCACCTCTGCCTTCCACATTTCTTTTACTAATCTTTCTTCACTCATTTTTTCCATGTGTCCAAACCATCCAAATACTCTTTCATCAACCCTATCTCCCAACTCCCTTTCCACCCCCATTCTCTTCACCTCCTCATTTCTCACTCTATCTAGCCTAGTAGCCCCTATCATACTTTTCAGGCACCTCATCTCAAACACATTCACACTCCTCCTCTCTTATGTTCCATGTTTCTGCCTCATAAAGTGCTGCTGGCACAATCACTCCTTTATACAATTTCCTCTTAGCATCCATTCCCAATTGTCTATTTCTCATTACACTTTTTAATCCCCCAAGGCATGAATCTTCCAAAACCTATGCCCAGTACTCTGTCCCTTGCAGAAATATATATACACATGAAATACAAAACATATTAAAATACAATTAATTCAATATTAATTCAAGAACTACCAGTCATATATCCACACAAGAAAATCCTCCTAATCTATGCAAGTAACTAGTATGTCTACACTCAGGTCCACCTAGCACTGAATCAATACCAACGCAAAACTGGCTAGGTAAAAGATCAGTCACCACTCAGAAGAATATGTTATCTTACACTGTCAAACTTGCACAATTCACACATAAATAACAACACAAAGTTTCTTTCCTAAGTAACCTATGTGCCAACCCCCTTCCTGTAAGAGAGAACCAAAGCTACAGACTGATTACAGGAAGGCTCCTTCCTCACACCTGTCCTCCATTAGAAGGTGCAGTCCTGGGGGGATGGCATTCAACCTGGACCAAGCCCATGATTTCCTCTGGGTTTGGAATGAGTAGGTCATACATGTGGAAGTCCATAGTGAAGGATTTTAGAATTAAAAAGTTGTTGTGTTTTATTGGTCCCTAAAAAAATATTTATAGTTGTTATGCTGATTCATACTCTAAAGCCTTCTAAGAGAAAATGTACACTGAGACTATAAGTAAAGCTTTGTTTAAGTCTACAGCTCTTATATTCATGCTAGTCTACCTGGGAATAATTGTCTATAGTTAGTTCCTGTCCTAGTCTAGCTGGGAGTACAGTACTTAAATCATTGAAGACGTAACTGATTAGGATCATACACAACAAACTGGTAGAATGACTTTGGCTGAAGACATGCTGGTTGAGTGAAAGGTATGTGTAGTTTAATTTAAATGTAAGTTAGTCTTTTCTCTAGATCAGGCATAGTGGTGAGGAGTAATTGGGACCTAATTCAATGTAATGTCAATATACAAATACAAAGTAGGTAATCTAAGTGTGCTGAAGAAATAAAAGGCATTCTTAACATAAAACTGATTTGACTTACCTGAAATGCATTAGACAATTTCTGTTTTTCATCTTCATCTAATTCTTTTATAACTTCAAAATTGCCAAATTTCACCAAAAACATGATGCCAACTCCTTGACTATAAAGAAAGAAATAACTCATAAATGACATACATATACATACACACAAATCAATATATATATATATATATATATATATATATATGCTAATAAGAACACGGGTACGTGTGTTCACTTATGCAAAGTAGACCACTTGGAAAAAGAAACTAACGAAGCAGAGCGCTTTCGTATATTACATCTTCAGTGCAACAAGTACATAGTGATAGGAATACATAGACAATATATACATGATACAAAGGAACAAGGACAGTTTGAATAAGCGTAGCGACCAATTACCCCCTGGAGAGCGGAAGGTCATTGTCAATTATCTTACGATGGTCGGGCGACATCAGGTCACAGTCGCCAAGGGTCACTGTTTCTACTAATTATATAGGGCGACATTAAGTCAATTCGTTGGATTACATTTTACCTGATATTATCTTACTAATTTCTTGACAAATGAAATGATCAAGTTTGTACAAGCCTTTATGTAGGTTGGTATTTTGATTACTGATGGTATGAATCAAACTGCACTCTATTCAATTTCTTGCTATTATGTTGTTGGTATAATAGATTGCCTGGGCATTACCCCAATCAACTGGATGATTATTTAATTCAATATGCTTGAATATACCACTAGAATGATTGCCATCCCTAACATTTTTCTTGTGTTGTTCAATTCTAATGTTTAAGGGTTTGGCAGTTTGACCTATGTAAAATTGATTACACATTTTGCAAGGAATTTTATAAATGCATCCTTTTTTAATTTCAATACTATTGTTGATAAGTTTATGTTTTACTGTACTATCATGTTTAAAAACTACCTTTACGTTAAATCTTTTTAATAATTCTGTGATACAGAATTATTAAAAAGAATTATTATTAAAAAGAATTATTAAAAAGATTTAATGTAAATGGTAGTTTTTAAACATGATAGTACAGTAAAACATAAACTTATCAACAATAGTATTGAAATTAAAAAAGGATGCATTTATAAAATTCCTTGCAAAATGTGTAATCAATTTTACATAGGTCAAACTGCCAAACCCTTAAACATTAGAATTGAACAACACAAGAAAAATGTTAGGGATGGCAATCATTCTAGTGGTATATTCAAGCATATTGAATTAAATAATCATCCAGTTGATTGGGGTAATGCCCAGGCAATCTATTATACCAACAACATAATAGCAAGAAATTGAATAGAGTGCAGTTTGATTCATACCACCAGTAATCAAAATACCAACCTACATAAAGGCTTGTACAAACTTGATCATTTCATTTGTCAAGAAATTAGTAAGATAATATCAGGTAAAATGTAATCCAACGAATTGACTTAATGTCGCCCTATATAATTAGTAGAAACAGTGACCCTTGGCGACTGTGACCTGATGTCGCCCGACCATCGTAAGATAATTGACAATGACCTTCCGCTCTCCAGGGGGTAATTGGTCGCTACGCTTATTCAAACTGTCCTTGTTCCTTTGTATCATGTATATATTGTCTATGTATTCCTATCACTATGTACTTGTTGCACTGAAGATGTAATATACGAAAGCGCTCTGCTTCGTTAGTTTCTTTTTCCAAGTGGTCTACTTTGCATATATATATATATATATATATATATATATATATATATATATAAATACATATATGCATGTGTGTGGGTGTATATGCAGAAACCTCACTTCACAGTAAGGTATGTATGAGAAAAAACACGGGAAATTAAATTGAAATGACAGTAAGGTCTTTCGTATATTACATTTTCAAACAAAATACATCAAAAGTAGAAGTAGGAATAAGTTTGTATACACTCCACAAACAATTATGGTTCTTGGGAAAGGCCCTAACTCAGGTCTGACCATAATCGCCCCACATCTCCAAGTTCCTCTGTCAATCAGAAGAGATCTGTTTCATGATTTGTCACATTTAAACTGTCCATGGGTTAAATAAAAAAAATTCTGACGGGTACTTGATATCAGACATGATTAGATAACATTTCTTTCAAGGTGATCTTTCATTCTTACCAATACCTTAGCACTAGTCCAGTCAATGTACTGATCAAAAGTGGCCTTATGTTGGAAAAAGCCATTATTTGACCATGGTGTTTTAACATTATATTTGTGCTGTGAGATCCTAGTTTTTAGCTCTTTTTCTGTTTGACCAATGTAAACTATATCACAAGTTTTACAAGGGGCTTTGTATACCACTCCATAATTGCTTTTAGGGCTATTTTTAAAGAGATGCTTTAACAGCATTATATTTGAAAGTTACTTGTATAACAATTCTCTTAAGAATGGGAACTATATCAAGGAAATTCTCATCATAAAGTATTGCAAGAGTCTTAGTTTTGTTCTGATTTTTTGGCTTGTCATGTCCTTGGAAAAACTTTTTCTTGGCCGTACAGTGGCATTGGTAAAAAATTTTGGTAGGGTATTGTAGGTTTATACCAATATCTTTGATTATATTCACCTTCTAAGAGTTCTGGGCCTGATACTCTGTATGTTCTAAGGTACATAGATATGAAAACAGACTTTTTTACATTTCAGTGATGGTTTGAAAAATAATGAACATAAAAAAGTATGTTAGTAGGTTTTCTATTGATACCAATCTCATCCCTAAAAAAATCTACGTCTAAGATAGGAAGTTTGTTGTTGGCTTCAATTTCCTGGGTGAAACTAATGGATGGAACTAGCAAATTTAATTCTAAGATGAAATTTTCCACAGACTGAGACTTTAGCCAAAAACACAAAATATCAACAACATACCTGAACCAAACTACATTCCTTATTCCTTTCTTTAATGGGAGTTAGAAGATGAGTTTCAAAATATCCCACGAAAATATTAGCTAAGTCAGGATTACCAATTGGCAAACTAAAAATTTGGGTGTAATGCTTACTTTCTAATAAAAAAGATAAACTGACTAGACACACACTGACGAGTTTAATAATGTTGACTGAAGGAATGTCATCAATGTTATCCCCTAAAATTCTATTTTATTCTATATACCAAAAGCTTTTTCCCCCTTACCAGGGAGATAGCCAAGTCAAAAGGCATATACCCACTCCCACCCATTTCAATTTCCACCCAATCCACTCCCATCCACCACCCTTTCCCCTCTCTCATCTCAGATCCTCTAAAACATTCAGTAAAACTGCTAACACTTCTTCAATGGGAACTTGAGTTAACAAGCAAAGAAAATTGTAGCTCACAAGAAGATAAAGCAATTACATTCAGAGATTTAAGTTTGTGAACTAGGTCTATGCAATTCTTAATAAAAATAAATAAATAAATAAAAAAGTGCCAACAAATGGGAAGAGGATAGTGACCAGCCATTTAGAAAGTTTGTAAGGCACAGATCCTATGGAGCTTATGATTGGCCTCATGCGACAGTTCAGTTTATGGGTCTTGATAAGACCATACATGTAAAATGTGGAAGAATTTTGTACTGCAATTTTTTTTTTATTATTAAATCTTGGAGATGAGGGGATTATTGTCCGACCTAAGTCTTGGCCTTTCCTAAGTACCTAAATTATTTGTGGAATGTATATAAAAAAAAAATTCCTTCTTTTACTTTTGATGTATTTTGTCTGAATATTAATATACTAAGATCTTACTGTTATTTCATAATAATTCTCCTGTTATTTTTGCATATATATATAAAGTAAATATATGTAAATTATACTACACAGATTTATATCACATAAACTTAAATGCACTGAGAGACACTATACACTTCAGTCACAATCTTACGCTCACCAACCACCACTTGTAAAAACATTTGGGCCCCAAGACATAAACCCATTTTGGAAATTGGTGACGTTTTATGTCCTGGGCCAATTCCCAAAGTGGGTTTATGTTCTGGGCCCAAACATCCGCACAAGTGGTGACTGGAGAGTGTGGGATTAAGAGACCAAGGTGTATAAAAATAAACATAAATATGAAAAAATGTGGGCTACCTGATTTTTTTTTACAATTTTGACCACTGTCTTTCCAAGTAATCCTACTACTCAAAAAGGAATACTTACAAGAATGAGAAAAAGACCACAGCTTTGATGCACAGGAATTTAGCAAGAGGAGACATGGGGTCCAGTTCACGACGCATGGCTTTGTAGAAGAGGACAAGGCAGTACATAGCCACAAATTGGGATAAGTTGTTGATGACAAAAAGATATACGAAAGCCTGTAAAAATAAGATACACCTTGTTGGTCTCCCCTATAAAGTATAAAGATAAACAAAACCTTACATGCAAAACACTGTAAACACCTACTTGTAAATTATGATTTATTACAATCACCTGAATTTCTTTGTTCAAATTTAGATCAGCCTTTAAACCCTTAAGCTCGTCTCAACTGTTCAATGACACTGTTAGGTTATACATAGTAACAGCCATACCCGGGCATGATTTACAGAATTGCATACTTTTATTTTCATATATACATATACCAAAATAATGGTGGTCAAGATAAAAGGGAGGGAAGAGGGTGGAGGGGAGTGGATTGTATTAGGGATGAAATGGGTGGGAGTGGTTTTTATCCCTTTGTTTTTTGGTTACCTCCCTTATAAAGGAAAAAAAAAAGCCTTTGGTATATGTATGTATGTATAATGGTGGTAGTCACATCAAAGCATACACCCACGCTACATCCACCCAAAAACTGATTCACTGTCCCTCCCATCTTAATATCTTGTGGATGAAGGTTTATCCCCATTCCTCATCATACTGCTCTGGTCATAAGCAGTGATGTAAGACAGCACTTACACATCCTGGGCCCAACAAAATGAGCTGGTTTACTCACACACCGCTTCAATATATGGAGACATCTTTCACCTCCCGCAACTCCCACCATCTTGAGAGAAATACAGAGCAAATAAGAATATCCCTTCAGGCCACATTCTTTCTTCATCCACTTACAACCACTTTCCATTTGTCGATATTCTTTTGCACTTTTCCTTGCTCCACAGGTATTCATCATGTATCCAATACCCTTTTCACCCATCTAAATTGGTCTTTCCCTGAAATTCCCTCCACCTACTTCTGCTTCCCATGTTCTTTTTTCCTTGTCCTTCTTCACTCATTCTTTCCAGTACCCAAACCATCTCAGTATTCCAGAGTTGGGTGCATTACTGCCAGACAGGCAATGCATTACAGTCAATGTGTTACCAATTTTAATTTCCTTTATAATGATTTTGATGAAAAAAGAATGAAATAGAGTATTTAATTCTTGTGAATATTTTCAATAAAATAATACCTAAACTACATAATTAATATTCACTATTCTAAAACATAAAATAACCAGAGCTGAGCATTTTCGTTACTGATTTAGTAACGCATTACCTGTCTGGTCTAAGACAGCCAGTGACTGAGTCACTAACTGCCTTAGACCCTCCTCTGGCCCAGCAACAAGCGCAGTGTCATTGGCAATCAACAACTGTCTTACCTCCCACTTCCCTCCACATTTTTTAAAAGTAAAAAATAAATAATACTAAAAGATAATAAGATAAGTACTAATACAATACACGGTCATATAAAGACAGCTGAAGACATATCTGGGAGTAAGTGATAAAATACATTACCTTCTTAGGTGAAAAGTCACCTTCCCCATAAACATTGGCCAACCCACATACAAAGGCTATGAAGGTGGTGATGAGGTGAAAGACAGTGTACTGCAGAATGCCATGTTTGCAACGGTGGATGAACTCCCTTAGGAAAAGAAAAATGTTTAACATTAATACATGATTCAAATGTGTTCAAAGCAGTCATTATAATACAGTGCAATCACTACTTTGACATAAATAAAACTTCAAAGACCCAGATTTTGAGAAGATATAGATAATGCTTTTTCCCCCTTACAAGGGAGGTAGCCAAAAAGGAAAAGGCATAAAATCATTCCCACCCATTCCATCCTTGAATACACTACACCCCTCCACCCTCCCTCTCATCTTAGCAACTCCTGGATGACGGGTCATCCCTGCACCTTGTCCACTGCCCTGGGTCAGAAACAGTGTCGCAAGACACAGCACATCCACAGCAAGGCCGCTTCATTAAATCGGTGACCCCCCCCCTCTCCATCCCCCCATGCATAAAAGGAGAAGATGGGGAGAAATCCCTTCGGGCTGCATCAAATTTTGCTCACACATACTACCTCATCCCCCATCCCCATGCCCATTCCACCTCATGCATCACAACATCATCCATATACAACCATTCTCCATTCACCCCTGTCTTCTGTCCTCTCCCGTCCTTCCTCAACAGACATTCCCCTCTTCCCCAAAGCCCCCTTCACCCCACCCATCCATCTCATCCTAGGATGTCCCCTCATGTTCACTCCCTCCACATCTGCCTTCCATACCTCTTTTACTAGTCTTTCTTCACTCATTCTTTCCATATGTCCAAACCATCCTAATACTCTTTCATCAACCCTATCTCCTAACTCCCTTTCCACCCCTGTTCTCCTCCTCACCTCCTCATTTCTCACTCTGGCCTAGTAACCCCCATCATACTTCTCAGACACCTCATCTCAAACACATTCAAACTCCTTCTCTCTTCCTCTCTTCTGTTCCATGTTTCTGCCCCATACAGTGCTGTTGGCACAATCACTCCTTCATACAGTCTCCTCTTAGCATCCATTCCCAAATGTCTATTACTCATTACACTCTTTAATCCACCAAGGCATTTACTCACTTCTCTCAATCTCATTCTACCTCCACCTTCACTCCACCCTTTCCTGCCACATTTGCACCCAAGTATCTAAAACTATCCACTTCCTCCAGTCGCTCTCCCTTAATGCTCACTTTCAGTCTACTGCCACTTTCAACCCTTGTACATCTCATCACCTTACTTTTACCCACATTTATCTTTAGCTTTCTTCTATCACATACTCTCCCAAACTCTGTCACCAACTTCCTCAGTCCCTCCTCCGATCCTGCCACAAGCGCAATGTCATCCGCAAACAACAGCTGGCTCACCTCCCACTTTTCTCCATTTTCTTTAACCATCTCCAATCCCTGACCCACTACCCTTGCATTTACCTCTCGCACTACCCCATCCATGCTGCCATGTAAAATGGAAAGTTTATAGTTGTTGCCTTTCCCTCAAATTGTTATGACCTCTTAAAATCCTCCTATCTCTTATCAAGAGATGTCTTTTGTCAATGTAGTCTATCCTCTTTAGCAACATGAATACTGTAATCACATCACTTCTTTCTCTTCAATCTTTCAATGTTGGCAGATCCATTACTTTTTTTCTCTCCTCTGATTTATATGCCAGCCAGTTTGGTTGTTGCCCTTTGTATTCTCTCAATCTTGCTCATATCCTTCACTCTGTGTGAGGGCCATACCATATACTTTGAGTTTTTGCCCATTTCCAATAATTTGCATTTTTTGGTATTCATATTATTCTTCCATTCTTGGATCCATTCTAGATCTTTTAACAACAGCCTACAGTCTTCCTTGTTTTTCATTCTTCTTATGATGTTTTTAATTCTTCTTATGATTTTTGCATCATCCGCAAACATGTACCTACCACTATATGATTACCATAGATAAGAAACACTCTAGGTACTAGTACTGAACCTTGCAGAACTCTGCTAATCACTACTCTTCATCCTGAGAATTATCCTTCACTACTGTCCTCCTGTACCTTCCCTTCAAAATATCATTTATTTGAGTAGTATACCTAGTAGTCTTTCTATATGCTCCAGTTTCCAAATAAGATGATTATGATGTACATACATACATATACCAAGGCTTTTTCCCCCTTACAAGGGAGGTAGTCAAAAAGGAAAAGGCATAAAATCATTCCCACCCATTCCATCCCTGAATACACTCCACACCCCTCCACCATCCTTCTTATCTTAGCACCATCTGGATGAATGTACTTTTATTATATATGTATACTATCCAGTTCCTCCAGTCATTCTCCCTTAATGCTCACTTCCAGACTACTGCCACTTTCAACCCTTGTACATCTCATCACCTTACTTTTACCCACATTTATCTTCAGCTTTTTTCTATCACATACTCTCCCAAACTCTGTCACCAACTTCCTCAGTCCCTCCTCCGATCCTGCCACAAGCGCAGTGTCGTCTGCAAACAACAGCTGGCTCACCTCCCACTTTTCTCCATTTTCTTTAACCATCTCCAATCCCTGACCCACTACCCTTGCATTTACCTCTCGCACCACCCCATCCATGTATAAGTTGAACAGCCAGGGCGACATAATGCATCCTTGACGAAGTCCCACCTTTACCTCGAACCACTCACTCTCTCTATTTCTAATTCTGACACAAGCTCTACTACTCTCATAAAAACTCTTGACAGCTCCTAGAAGCTTTCCTCCTATCCCGTATATCCTCAAAACCTCCCACAGTGCCTTTCTGTCTACCCTGTCGTAAGCCTTTTCCAGGTCCATAAAGGCCCAAAAAACATCCTTCCCCTTTCCTATAGCTTTTTCACATATCTGTCTTACCACAAAAATCTGATCTACACAACCTCTACCTGTCCTAAATCCACACTGTTCCTCACCAATTACTCCCTCTGTTCCTCTCCTAATCCTCTCAATCAAGATCCTCCCATAAGCCTTCCCAACTACACTTAACAGGCTAATCCCTCTGAAACTACTACATTCACAGTTGTCCCCTTTTCCTTTGTAAAGTGGAACTATACAGGCACTCCTCCTGTCCTCCGGCACTGTACCCTCTCTCCAGCAAACATTAACCTCACCAGCCAGTCCACCATCACTGTGTCTCCCGTACCTGCTTTCATCATCTTAACGACTGCCTTCACTTCATCCTTCTTTATTTCTCCTCCATTTTCCTCACTCATCACTCTCATTTTCTTAGCATTTCCCACTGGCTATCTTTCCCTCCCTATCCTCCTTCACATTTAGCAACTCCCTAAAATATTCTGCCCATCTTCCCCTTACTGCCTTCTATTCCATTATCATCTCTCCATCTGCACCTTTTACCTTTTCTTCTCTACTTGATTCGCCTCCTCTTCCTCTCTTAATTTCTTTCCAAAACATCTTTTTATTATTTTCAAAATTTTCTGTCATACTCTTACCCCATTTCACATCTGCTCTCCTCTTTGCCTCCTTTACCTTTTGCTTTACTTCTCTTTTCTTTTCTTTGTACCTCTCATATGACTCCCTCGTCCTATTTTGTAACCAATCTGTGAAAGCTCGCTTCTTCTCTTCTACAACCTTCTTTGTTTCCTCATCCCACCATTCACTACCCTTTCTTCTATTTCCTCCTGTCCTTCTTGTTCCACACACCATCTTTGCACACTTTGTGACTTCCTCCTTGAACTATCCCCATTCCTCCTCCACACCTAGCTCTACTCTATCCTTCACTCCCTCCCACTCCTCCTTCAGCTTCTTCTTGTACTCCTTCTCCTTTTCCTTTTCATTTAAAGAGTTCACTCTAAGCACCTCCCTACCTTTTGTCCCTTTCCTCTTCCTCCATCTATCCTCCACTCTCAACTTACCTTCCACCAAAAAATTATCTGATATTCCCCCACCCTCTCCCCTTAGCACACGTACATCCTTTACTCTTCCTATCATAATCCTATTTACCACCACATAGTCCATTAACGCTCTATCTACCACCCTTCCCTCCACCACCCTCTCCCATGTGTACTTACGCTTGACTTTCTTCTGAAACACCGTATTTGCTATCATCAACTCTCTTTCTAGACACATTTCCACCATCAACTCTCCACTATGATTCTTTCCTGGAACTCCACATTTCCCAACCACTCCATCAATTGCATCATTTCCTACCCTAGCATTAAGGTCTCCCAGTATTATTACATAGATATTTCTCCCTAAATCCTCTATGCACTCATTTAAATCTATCCAAAAAACCTCCCTTTCTTCTACGCTCTTCTCACTGCCAGGCCCATATTCACTTACAAAAACCATATCTCCTTTCCCAGTTTCACCTTCATCCACATTATCCTTGAGGAAACCTCCTTCCACTCCACTACACTCTTCACTTACTAGTATAGCCACCCCTTACCTCCCTCCCCCTCTCTTCACTCCTGATAACCTCCCACTTACACTCCCAAACTTACACTCGCCCTTCCTTTTCAGCTTAGTTTCATTCAAAGCCAACACATCCATCTTTCTTCTCACAAACATACTACCTATCTCTTCCCTTTTACTCTCATCTGTACCACATCCACGCACATTAAAAGACCCAAACTTTAGGGTGCTGGTCGGAAAACTCCCAGACCCTCTTATGCCTCTGCTTTTTCTTTTAGATATGTCCCCTGTGTGGCTACAAGGAGAAGGATGCCTAGTCCCAATCCCCGTCCCTTTCTTCTCGCCTCTTACGATCCAAGTGGAATTACTTGGTGGCAGTATTCTTTTCCCCTACCCACCAATTATGATGTACTTTATAAAAAGCTTTCTCTAAATCAAGACACACACAGTCTACCCAGCCCCCCTCTCTTGCTGGACATTAATCACTCAGTAGAAGCTTAAAAGGTTTGGCACACAAGACCTTCCAAATTTGAAGCCCAACTATCTGTCAAACATTCATCCCTTCAAGATATTTGACTCATCACTCTTCCATAATCCTTTCACATAATATCACTATTGTGCTGGTCAGTGATACCAGCCTGCAGTTTAGTGGTGGCTCCTTACTTCAACCTTTGTTTGTGAACTGGTACCACATTAACCCTTTTCTAATCCTGTGGCAATACTGTTTCATTAATGAACAATAAGCCTGTGAATTTTGTCCAGCAGTTGTTTCCTTAAAATTTTAAGTTCTTCTGCATTAGGGGACAGCGAGGGGGGTTGCCGATTAAATGAAGTGGCCTTGCTTTAGATGTACTGTGTCTTGCTACATTGCTCCTGACCTATGGCAGTTGGTGGGATACAGGGATGCCCTGTCATCCATGAGGAGCTAAGATGAAAGGGAGGAAAGTGTGGTGGATGGAAGTGGAATAGGTGGAAGTGAAATGGGTGGGAGTAAGTACATGCCTTTTGACTTGGCACCTCCCTTATAAGGGGGAAAACCTTGGTGTGTATATGTATGTATTGAGGGATTGAGGAAGTTAGTGACAGAGTTTGAGAAGGTGTGTGAAAGAAGGAAGCTGAAGATAAATGTGGGTAAAAGTAAGGTGATGAGATGTACAAGGGGAGAGAGTGACAGTAGGCTGGAAGTGAGCATTAAGGGTGAGAAACTGGAGGAAGTGGATAGTTTTAGATACTTGGGTGCGAATGTGACAGGAAAGAGAGGAGTGGGGATGGAGGTAGAATGTAGGTTGAGAGAAGCAAGTAAATGCCTTGGTGGATTAAAAAGTGTAATGAGAAATAGACATCTGGGAATGGATGCTAAGAGGAGGTTATATGAAGGAGTGATTGTGCCAACAGCAATGTACGGGGCAGAAACATGGAACATGAGAGAGGAAGAGAGAAGGAGTTTGAGTGTGTTTGAGATGAAATGTCTGAGAAGTATGATAGGGGTTACTAGGCTAGATAGAGTGAGAAATGAGGAGGTGAGGAGGAGAACAGGGGTGGAAAGGGAGCTGGGAGATAGGATTGATGTAAGAGTATTAGGATGGTTTGGACACATGGAAAGAATGAGTGAAGAAACATTAGTAAAAGAAGTGTGGAAGGTGGAGGTGGAAGGAGTGAATATGAGGGGGCGTCCTAGGATGAGATGGATGGATGGGGTGAAAGGGGCTTTACAAAAGAGAGGAATGTCTGTAGAGGAAGGACGGGAGAGGACAGAAGATACGGGTGATTGGAGAAGGGTTGTGTATAGATGAGGCTGTGATGCATGAGGGGGAGTGGGTGGGGGATGGGGGGTGAGGAAGTATGTATGAGAAAACATTTGACGCAGCCCGAAGGGATTTCTCCCCGTCTTCTCCTTTCCTGCATGAGGAAACGGAGAGGGGGTGTCGCCGAATTTATGAAGCGGCCTTGCTGTGGATGTGCTGTGTCTTGCGACACTGCTTCTGACCCAGGGCAGTGGACAGCAAGCAGGGATGACCTGTCATCCAGGAGGTGCCAAGATAGGAGGGAGGGAGGAGGGTGGAGGGGAGTGGAATATATGGGAAATGAAATGGGTGGGAGTGATTTCTATGCCTTTTTCTTTTTGGCTACCCCCTGTGTAAGGGGGAAAAAGCCTTTGGTATATGTATGTATGTATATATATATATATATATATATATATATATATATATATATATATATATTACATATGTATATATATATTACATATATGTATTATATATATGTCTGTATATATATATATATATATATATATATATATATATATATATAAAACACTTGTTCCCTCCATTCTTTAAGTATCCAGTTTGAGATTCTACTGGGTCCTGAAGCTTTTTGCACATTCACTGATCCCAAAACATTAAGCAATCAATACTCTATATGGATATGAAAACATCTAATGGATAAAAGACAAAGAAAGAAATGTTGGTTCTGTAAGAAAAGAGACTGAATACTGACAAAATGTCACTGAGCATAAGATAGTATGGGAAAGAAGAAGAAGAGAGGTATTTTCATAACACCATAATTAACACAGTGGTAACACTGAATAGCTTACCTTCCCATGGGCCATGGTTTAAGGCAGCACAATGGAAATATGTGGTTCATTTGAGGCTTGGTTTCCATTATGGCATCTAAGTCCATGACATCATCCAGAAAGTTTAGAAGGAAGATCATGAAGTTATATATAACATATGCTTCATAACATTCACGTGCTGTGTCTAAATACAGACCCTGTTCAGGAAATGCTAGAACCAGCCACTGCAACAAGAATATGTATATATCATCAGGTAAAAGTTCTTACACCAAGAGCAACATGTTAGTATACAACTGTGCACTGAAAATCCTTTTAATTTACAACTTTTACACACTAATGAACTGCATTATGAAAATAATCTACAAACAACGTTTAAAACTCTTTCTGAAAACTTTGGTTTAGGTAAATGTCTACCATTCATACTGTGTTATCTCTTGAAATATATGACCACTCTAGCTTATCAATAAACAAATATATCCATTACTTTGACTTACAGCATTTAAAGCATAAACTGGCACCATCCATAGAATTCTGAAAGAATAATAAAGAATTCATTGCATGAAATAACAGAAGTGGTATAAGGAAATTCATTTATTCAGTACCTACAAGAAAGTTAAACTGTTTGATATCTTTCTACATATGAGATTTCTTAATTCCATGTCTTAACTGTATGTAATCACTCAAATATCCATAATGAAAATCATATAGATTTTTCACAAAATATTACATTTCTAAGATATGAAGACATACCTGATAATGTGTTTCTGCAGTTTTGGTTTGGTATAATTAATAAGGTGCTGTATAATTTCCCATAATGTGATGGGTATTGCAAGAAATACAAAAACACCACCAGTTATCTTGGCAATTGATTTATATTTAAAATTTCCTTCTTTTGTTACCTGTATATATAAAGATAGAGGTATAATTAGTTAAGAAGTAAGCCATATATATATGAATAACACTTGTTCATTACCACTATCTATATCAGTGTTGTAAGGTTAGGATACAATATACAGGCAGTGATGTTATCTGTTGTTGTCTGTTGAGCAAAGAAGGAAGAAGGCAGGGGATAGGTGCATGTGGAGAATGGCTGTATATGGATGATACTTTGATGCAGCCTGAAGGAAGGGAGGGGGTGAAGGATGGGGGAGAGTGGGGAGTGGTTGAGTGTGGATTTTGATGCAGCCCAAAGGGATTTTACCCAGTCTTCTCTATTTTCTGTATGAAGGGACAGAGAATGGGGATTGCTGTTTAAGTAAAGCAGCCTTGCTGTGGATGCACTGTCTTGCTGTATTGCTTTTGACTTGGGCAGTAGGCAGGAGACACAGATGACCCTTTGATAACAAGAGCTAAGATGAGAGGGAAATATGGGTGATGGATGAGAAAGGAATGGGTAGGAGTGGGTGTATATCTTTGACTTAGCTACCTCCCTTATAAGGAGGAGGAAGCTCTTGGTATACAGAAAAATGGATAGATGTTGTCTGAAGCCATACTGGTCGAGTGAGAGAGTTGTGTGGTTCAATTCTGTCATGGATCAGGACACTTTAAAAAAGTTAAAATAAAACTTACCTGCCAAATGTAATAGGGTAAACACACAAGTATGATAGCACCATATATAACAAAGATAACTGGTCGAATCCACAATCGCCATTTTGAACAAAAGTTCCTACACCTTTGGCCACACATGTTGCAGCTTTTGCAATCACTGGATGAGTGTACTAAAACTGAAGCTTCATCATCCTGTAAGATTCAAACAATAATCCAAAATAAATATGAAATCATACTACCAGGAATCACTAACCAATAATCTATTACTAAAAATATTCCAATAGTAAGGCAAACACCTAAGATGTTTTACTTAGAGGTCAATCAATCAATCTATTGCCCCTGGTCTCTCTTGCAGAAGACCCACAGCTTCCAGGAAACCAGCAACAGCCTACAGACAAGACCAGACAGTATGCTGGTGGTGTTGTATTTTGTTGCATTCTGTTGGTAGTGCTTGTGAGATGTACTCTTGTGATTCTGTACACATTCTTGTGGTACTTTCCTTGTTCCATAAAAATGTGAATAAATCATTGTATGTGTCCAATTGAAGATAAGGCCAACCTACATGAGATCTCTACTGTGTAACTACTTAGATTCAGATACACGTACAATGCCATTTGCAAACAACTAGCTCACCTCCCATTTCCCACCACTTCTATCAACAAACTTCAAACCTTTGCATAGCATTCTCATGTTTATCTCCTTTACCATCCTATCCATACACACACATACAAATATATATATATATATATATATATATATATATATATATATATATATATAGTATGTGGCCTACCAGACTTTTATTTCAGCATGAACCTATCTTAAGCTTTAATAGTTTGAGTGCTAACTGCAGCCAAACTAAAGCAGAATGCACCAACGAACACACTAAGGAACATGCCCAGCTCTGTATATATATATATATATATAGGTAAATCTCCAGAGGTAAACACCTAAGTGCTATATCAATAGAAAATTAAATACTAATTTTGTAATTTATAATACATCAATATATGTTTTTAAAAGCTGAAATCAATAACAAAAAAGTTGTTAAAAGTGATATACTAGCTACGACTTGGATGTCAGCGAGCACAGAGATGCCATGTTTATTTTTGTTTGTTGTCGAAGATGAACTAACAGAAGTCTAATAAATTGATCTAATCTAACCTATCCTCCTCTGGAGTATGCATTTAGCACCCCTAGAGGTCATCTGACTATACTAGACTAATTTATTAGACTTCCTTTAGTTCATTTTCAACAACAAACAATAACAATCATGGCATCTTGAACTACACTGACATCTAAGTTGTAGCTAGTTTATCACTTCTACCAACTTTTTTGTTACCGATTCCAAGAAAAACAGGTATTACATTGATGTATTTTAATTCACATAATTAATATCTAATTCTTTATTGGGGTCACATGAAAAACTGTCACCCCAGAACACCCACATGAGTTCCCAACTGAAAAATTGTCACCCCAGTATGCCGAATATCAACAGTGGAATAAAGATTAGGTTAGGTTAGGTTGAATGAGGGTTATGCTTATTGTCATCAACTCATACAACCAAAGAATCATAAACCCAGGATGGCCCACATGAAGAATTGTCACCCTGTTAAAGTCTGAGGTGACAATTCTTCATGTGATCCCTTTATTGATATATTGCTTAGGTATGCACTCCTAGAGTAATACATACATACATACATATACATATATATATATATATATATACACACATACACCATAGAAACATCACAACCCATAAAAAAGGAAAATCTTGCACAGGTTAAATAATACCATCCTTGCTGTCTAAAAGTTTACTCTGATTTGTATGAGTAAGTACTCCACATCCTAAACATAACTGGAATACATACAAATTGTTTGTAACTGTTATGAACAATATCAGACAATCAGTCCTTTTCAGTATTTTCTGATAAAAAGAAAAGTGGAAGTGAATTACTAACTGATCAGTGGAAGTCTGCATAGTTTTCACCAATTTTAGTCATAATGCCATTAAGCTAACCTGCTTCAATTTCAGTTCGTTCTACCACAGCCACTATACTCACGACGTCATAGGCTTTCACAATTAAAGCAACTACAAACACTTCATGATTTGCGTTGGAAGGGCGTTGTCTTGTCCTTGCTCTATTTAAACACGAGTTTGATTTGTTTGTATCGAGTACGTTGCCGTATTTACGAAATGCACATATTCTATTGCCTTGCTGATTTTTTTACAAACTTAAAGAAGCGCCAGAAACATCAAATTACCTTTAGAACATTTCTTTAGCCTTATCGACTGTGAAACGCTCTTTTGTTATCAGCTGACATTTGTTTACTATGAACTAAACAGCAGAATATTCTAAAGCGTATTTTTAGTGGATGAAGGGTATGATCACTTGATCAGAGTAATTTATCATTATCAAATTAAATGTTTCATTTTCAGCCAGTAGTTGCACAGCTAGGTATACGTGCTTTGTGGTGTGATATGTATATATATCCTTACTCACCAGAGTTGTAGTATCAGCTCGGCGGGTCTCGAACTCGAAACGCTATTGTACAGATCGAGGTCGGAACCACTGCACCATCGAGACCGACGGCATTATCAATCAATCAAATCAGCCATCCTGAGTCCACTGCTGAACAAAGGCCTCCTTCATAGCATTCCATAATTCACACGACCGCGCCAACCCCTGCCACGTCACTCATGCAAACTTCTCTATATCCTCTCTCCACCTTCTGTCTGGTCTTCCTTTTCCACGCTTCCCATCTCGCGGCGTCCACTCAGTAACATACTTGCTCCATCGCTCATCAGTAGTTCGCACTAACCTGCCCAATATCTTTCACTCTAGTCTGCTCTCTCATCCAACTTGCTCTCTTTTGGTCTCTCAGCGTTATTCCCACCATTGACCTCTCCATTCTCCTCTGTGCAGTCCTTAGCTTTGTTTCCATCGCCTTCGTTATTTTCCAAGTCTCACTACCCGTAGATTATTGCTGGCAGAATGCATTGATTGTAAACTTTACGTTTCAAACATAAAGGTAGAGAGCCTCTCGGGATTTTATTATACTTACCAAGCACTTTCCAACCAACTGTAATACGTCATTTTATTTCATTATCATGATCTTTCGTCACGTTCACCATCTGGCCTAAATTATACTCCTCAACTTCTTCAAGACTCTCACCATCGACTATAATTTCTTTATAATGTACTTAATTTCATTTATCATATTTTGTCTTAAATGCATTTATGGCATTTGGTTGCACTATATAAACTTCAAGGCCATTCCACTAGTCTGTGCATCTTTAAGGAAAACTGCATTATTGTCCTTGATGCATGTATTATAGTTTTTCAGTTTGTGATTATGTCCTCTTAAGGGTCTGCTGTTCCATATCTGACTTGTTCCCTTCTATTGGAACAATAAAAATCACAACAATGCCGGTTTTTTCGGTCTTCCAAAGTTGAGAATCTCATTTTTTTCTAGTCTTCCACTATTATACTTTTTTTTTTCTAGGATTGGGACCATTTTGGTATCTACTCTTTCAAAATTGCCTGGCTTGATTATATCCTTTTTGCTATGTGGAAACCACAACACTTGCATATTAGCCGGGGCTTCTGTTTTCTATCAGCTTTTCCACCGTTGCTACATCCACGTAGTGGAAAGCATACCTAATATTTTCTTTTAACAAATTATAGTTTTCCCCAACACTTTTTTGTTCACTCCCAGGTTGTATACGTAAACCAATATTTCTCATTTCCTCGTAGTTCCAGTGGCATTCATGAATTCTTCCCAGTCTGCTTCTTCAAGGAATTTCTTCATCCCTGATAAACAGAGCCGGTTTTACATGTTAAGGCCTGTCTACACGAGCGGGCCTGATCGGCGGGTTTGCCCGTCAACGGGCAAATTCTCGCGGGCCTGCCCGTGAATGTTGTCCACACGACCGAAGTGATGAACAGCTGGGCCTGCCCGACGATGTTGCCAGTAGCGGGTGGAGTGCTGTACGAGAACCATGGTGCCTAGCATTGTCAAGAAAAAGATTTTGTGCTCTATGATAATAGCTGTGTGTCTCAAGAAGAAAAAGAAGAAAAGGATATGGTTCACGATATTATCTTGCGTCTGGCAGGGTAGAAACTCCAGCTACCGGGCACCAGCTCAGTGATTTCGCTCGGCGGCCTTTCGGGCAATTTGATCGTTTGCCCGTCAAATATGCCCGTTAACGGGCAAGCCCGCCGATCAGGCCCGCTCGTGTAGACAGGCCTTTAGAGGGGGTTCACATGGTCTAACGGTACGTCGAACGTAGTTCGACAGACACGTGTTTAAAGTGATGTGTGAACAAGGTATTTGGTTGTCGAACACGTTGGTTAAGCCCCGGGCCCTGATTGTCTCTGGTCCCCCTACGTATGTTATCTGTGTAACTTAGTGTAGAATAACAATCTAATGAGGACCACAATGGAAATAAGGGTACATGATTTTTTGCAATTATTATTTCGAACTGTGTTCTTGTCATTATCTGCACTTCATGTATATTGATTCTTTGCCAAATAAATCTATCTATCTATCTATCTAAAGTATGCGGGGCCCTGTCAAGTTCACCTCCAATAGCATTTAATAAATACCTGTCATATACTAATAATCATGTTTATGCAAACTCACCAACTACTGTCATCAGATGTAGTAACATAGGAAAATCAGGGAACCAAGTTTTACAATGCATGTAATAATATAGGTCCTTTATCAAAGATAAGTTATTTACCAAACGTACTACATCACAATGTGAAAATAAAAAAATGAAAACTAATTGTGTTCTGATTTACAACCTCAACTTTGAGGATATGTTCCTACTATGAGGGACGTCTACTAAGTGATGTAGACAGGTATTTTATATTATACTTGTGTTGATCAAAAGAAATATTATTATATCGACACCTTTTTAAGATGTAAATAATTAACACTCACATAAAATATCGTCCATTCATGATTCTGTGAGGGACATCTACTAAGTGATGTAGACAGGTATTTTATATTATACTTGTGTTGATAAAAAGAAATATTATTATATCGACACCTTTTTAATATGTTAATAATTAACACTCACATAAAATATCGTCCATACTGTGAGGGACGTCTACTAAATGATGTAGACAGTTAGGTATTTTACATTATACTTGTGTTGATCAAAAGAAATATTATTATATCGACACCTTTTTAAGACGTTAATAATTAACATTCACTTAAAATATCGTCCCTGCTGTGAGGGACGTCTACTAAGTGACGTAGACAGGTATTTTATATTATACATGTGTTGATAAAAAGAAATATTATTATATCGACACCTTTTAAGATGTTAATAATTAACACTCACATAAAATATCGTCCATACTGTGAGGGACGTCTACTAAGTGATGAAGAGTTAGGTATTTATATTATACTTGTGTTGATCAAAATAAATATTATCATATCGATACCTTTTGAAGATGTTAATAATTAACATTCACATAAAATATCGTCCCAGTGTTCATGAAACGTGCTGTCAGCCGCCTCGGAGTTTGTCTAGTCACAATGCCGCTCGGCGCTCAGTCACAGTCAGGTGATTATTTGTTTTCTTTATCACGATACACAAAAAAAAAGTGCTTGTGATATTATAATGGAGTTAGTGCGGAGCCCTGGGCTGCGGCCCTAGTGGTCCTGCTCTAAATACGTCCATGCTGATAAGTCTATCTTTTTCTAATAGAGTCTGCCTTTCCCATGTGACTATTTTTTTTTCTCTCTCTATTTCCTCATTCGCCAACTGAAATTCAACTGTTACATGGTCAGTTATTTTCCTATGGGGCAAAGGTAGCTCAAAAAGCAATTGATGTCTGGCTATTTAGCACGTAGCAGATCTAATCTAGTGGGAATATCATCTCCTCTTACCCAAGTCACTTCCTCCCAATGGGACATTGTGTTCTCCATTGTTAAACTTAACAAAGTATTATTTCCCCAGGGCTCGCACGCGCATGTGATTCATCACCATGGTCTTGGATCACGTGTTGGATTCACGATCGACAGCTATTTCCCTCCCGGAAGAGAGCTCAGAGCTCATATAAGACCGATCAATGGGTAATGTTGTAACCTTACACGCATACACACTCCCAACGCTCCACCCACGAGATTTGGAGTAACGACCCGCAGCGCAGCGATACTGAAATTATTTCAGCCCTGGGCGGGATTCGAACCCGGACCGCAATAGTGGCGGTTGGGAACTCTACCACTGCGCCACAAGTTGTGTTTATGTATGTTTGTGTGTATTTACCTAATTGCATTTAATCAATCATAATAGGCAAAAAAAAAGTGGTATCTTGTATTTTTTCTTCAGTTATATCTAGTGTGTGTGTATTTACCTATATGTATTTTACGGGAAGGGGAGCTATGCTCGTGCTGTCCCGTCTTCCTATCTCATTTTATCTAAACTCTTTTTAAATTCATATATTGTTTTTGCATACACCTCTTTCTCATCTAACTTGTTCCAACTGTCTATTACTCTGTGAGGAAAGCTGTTCTTTTTCACATCTCTTCTATAGCTGTCTTTCTTTTTTCTTTCCGTGTTCTCTTGTATTTCTATCATCCCATTTTATTAGATCCTCTCTATCGATCATTTCTATGCCTTTCATGATTCTATAAATAGCTATCAAATCTCCTCTCTCTCTTCTTTGCTCTAGTGTCTGTAGCTCAAGTTTTGCTAGTCTCTCTTCATATGATAGTTTTGAAAGTGTTGGTGCCAATTTTGTAATTGCTCTTTGTATTCTTTCCATTTTTTTTATACATTTTTTTTTGTACTTGGTGACCACACCGTTGCTGTATATTCCAATCTTGGTCTTATCAGAGTGATTAGTATTTTCTTCATCCAGGTATGTAAATGCCACTTTTATTGTTCTTATTAAATTATAAGTTTCTCCAAAAATCTTATCTATATGTTTCTCAGGTGACATATTCATAACAATGACTCCCAGGTCCTTCTCATTTTCGTTTTTTTTTTATTCCTTCTTCTCCCAATTTATATGATCCTGTTATTCTGTTTTTGCTTTTTCCAAATTCCATTATACTACACTTTTTAGTGTTGAACTCCATCTCCAACTTCCTACTCCATTCCCATACTTTATTTAGATCACTCTGTAGTGACTCACAATCTTCTTCTGTTTTCCCCCTTTTTTTTTAATAGTGTTGCATCATCTGCAAAGAAGCTCATATAACTTTCAATTCCTTCATCCATATCATTAATATATATAGCAAACATTATTGGGGCCATAACTGTTCCTTGTGGAACACCACTTATTACTTCATCCCAATTTGAGTGTTTGTCTCTTATCACTACTCTCATTTTTCTTTCTTGCAAAAAGTCTTCCATCCATTTAAGTAGTTTGCCCTGTATTCCTCCTTCAGTTTCTAATTTCTTAAGCAACTTCTTATGTGATACTTTGTCAAAAGCTTTTTTTTTTAGGTCTAGAAATGCACAATCAGCCCATCCATCTCTTTCTTGTATTATATCTATTAGCCTTGAATAGAAACATATTAAATTGGTGAAGTATGATCATCCTTGTCTGAATCCAAATTGCCTTGGATTTAGCACATTGTTTTTTCTAAATATTTTACCCATCTACTTTCGACAATTCTTTCACAATTTTTTGCTATTGTACTTGTTAGAGAGACTGGTCTATAGTTGGTAGGGTCTTCTTTATTTCCCCCTTTATATACAGGTAATATATTTGCTTTTTCCAATCTTCTGGAACTTTTCCTTCTTTCAAGGAACTGTTTATTATGCTGTGTATTTTGTCTGCCAGTTCATTCCTGCATTCTTTCAAAATCCAGTTTGCTATTTCATCTGGTCCATGCGATTTTCTGACATCAAGATTACTCAAGTGTTTCATTATTTCATTCTTTGTTACTTCTATTTCTTTCATAGGGGGGACTTTCTCTTTCCATTCGATCTCCCCAGGTTGTATGTTCTCCCTTGTAAACACTGATTTAAAATGCTTGTTCATAATTTCTGCCATTTCTATTTCCTCTGTGTATTCAACTCCTCCTTGTCTTAATTTCTCTAAATCTTGTTTGTTTTTCAGTTTGTTGTTTACAAATCTGTAAAATAGTTTTGGTTGATCTTTACATTTTTCTATGACATCTTTTTCATATTTTCTCTTTTCCTCTCTGCACACTTGTACATATTCATTTCTATAACAAGTATATGTTTTCCATTTTTCAGGTCTTTTGTCTTTTCCTCTCTGCACACTTGTACACATTCATTTCTATAACAAGTATATGTTTTTCATTTTTCAGGTCTTTTGTATTTCTTCAATTTGGTCCAAGCTTTATCTCTTTTGTCTTTTAACTCCCTACAACTTTTGTTGTACCAGCACTTTACATATTCTTTTTCTTGTTTTTGTCTTGGGACATACTTTTCCACTCCTTTTTTTTTATATTGTTCATTTCTTTTCATGTATTTCTCCTCATTTAGTTTCAGTTCAATCACTTATTGGTGTCTTATATTCAGTCACTTATTGGTGTCTTATATTCAATCTTTTCCACTATTCTAGGTTCAGATGTGATTATTAAGTCTAGTCTCGATGGTTCTTCTTCATTTCTATACCTAGTGTTCTCTTGTATCCATTGTGTCATTGTATGGTCAATAATCATCTCGAGTAGAACATTTCCCCATGTATTTCTCCTCATTTAGTTTCAGTTAAATCACTTATTGGTGTCACTTATTGGTGTCTTATATTCAATCACTTATTGGTGTCTTATATTCAATCTTTTCCACTATTCTTGGTTCAGATGTGATTATTAGGTCTAGTCTCGATGGTTCTTCTTCATCTCTATACCTAGTGTTCTCTTGTATCCATTGTGTCATTGTATGGTCAATAATCATCTCGAGTAGAACATTTCCCCATGAGCCGTCTCCACCCTTTACTCTCATCTCTTCCCAGCAGACCTCTTTGCAATTAAAGTCGCCCATTATAACTATTTTTCCTCCATCTTCCATTATCTTATTTAATGTTATCCTTGTGTCTTTTAACATACTTTTATCACTCTCTTCCCACGAGGCTGCTTTTGGAGGCACATAGTTAATTACAAACTTTCTGCTCTTCTTATCTCTGTCTTCCACTTCGATCATCATCATCTCTACTGTATTCTTTCCATATGTGACACTCCTCACGTTTATATCTTTCTTAGTCAGGAACATAACTCCACCCCCTTGTTTTGTCTCTCTGTTTCTAATCCAATAATTATATGCATCATGTCCTACATTGTTGGGAGGTAGTGGACCTTTTAATTTCGTTTCTACAATTCCCATTATGTCCGGGTTTTTTTCCTTCAGATAATCATTCAGTTCATTCAATCCTGTTATTAATCCATCTATATTTGTGTAAGACACTCTTAATTTTCTGCTACTTCCATTGTATTCTCTGTTTCCCTTTTGTTTTTCTCCGGTATGACCCATCTCCTCATTTTCATATTCACTACTCTCCAATAGAATGTATCTTTTTCTGACTCTGTTCTGTTCTCGTTTTTTCCTTAGCTTCTTATCTTTTCATTTTTTCCTCCTCTCTTTCCTCTATATTCATTTCTCTTTTTATCCATACCTTTTTATATTGTTCACTGTTTGCTAGTTTTCCTGTTTTTGCTAAGATATTCTCTCCTGTCGTTTGTGACCTGAATTTAATCGTAATTGGTCTGTTCTTCAATTTGTTTCATGATTTCAGGTTCATCTTCCTGAACTAATTCTAGTAAACTGCTTACTTTTTCTTTTTCCTCTTTGATTCTTGTGGTTCTATTTAGGTTACACTTCTCTTCCATTCCTAATATAATTATACATTTCTTTTTATCTGCTAAGTCTCTTACTATATTTTCCTTTTTTCTCATCACTTTGATAACTGAGTCTTCAGTTTGTTCTTTCATTTGCTGTTTTATTATGTCAGTAAATGCAACTTTACTGTTTTCCTGGATTTTTTCCAACCCTGTGCTTCTTTTGCTATGGACTCTTTATTCTCTTTGTTCTTCTTTAATTCCTCATTCTCATCTTTTACTTCTTTTAACTGTCTTTTTAATTCTTCTATCTCTTTAATTAGGTTTTTGTTCACCTTCTCTAATTCTTCCAATTTGTCAACTCCGCGCAATCTCTGCCATTTTACCGAACCTACTCTCCCAATGTTCGGTCATTTTTTCAAGTTTTTCCTCTAGTCTTGCTAATCGGGGGAGGTTGGTATCCCCCCCCACTCATTAAATCCCTGGATATTATTATCTTCACCTTCCATTGTGCTGCTCTTATCTATATTTCTAATCTTTACATTTTTGTTGGTCCCTTCATCGTCACTAAATTGACGTTTGTTTATATGGCCTTTGCCTGCCTGGACCAAGTCCCCTCATTCCTCATTTCCTTCCATTTTCCCTCAGTAATCCCTCCCCTTCTCCCTTTTCCTCACCTTCCCACTACACCACGAGCTTTCCCCTTCCCTGTAAGTACAATAAGGTACTTCCTTGACGTTGAGATCCACGTAAATTTTGATTTTTCTTCGGAACTCCAATCTTCGCCGTCCATCCGACGAAAGTGTGTGTGTGTGTAATGTTTAGTGGTATAATCAGCGAGAGGCACTGCAATTCTTATGCGGAACCTTGCCATAACGGGTGAATCACTTGTGTGTTGGTTTCTAGCTAACTTCTCGACTGCCGTTTGTTTTGGCTGTCTGGGCATACAGCTCAAACGTGGCGGATGTGGCTAAGCTGTTGGCTGACTACCAGTAGTGGATGATATCTCGACGAGTCTGGGATACTGGCGCTCCATTCATGACAACTTGTTTTCTTCTACTTCTCACCTCTGCAATCGAACCAAGAGGCAATGCTATTGGCTCCGGGGTGTGTCTGTTGTAAAATTTACTGCGGAAAACGTCGACATTTTCAGATTCTGGAGGGACAATTGACCGAAAAGCGTTTCTATGACTCAGTCGAACGTGAACACTGGTCCCTAAATAGAAAAAATATGATCATCCGGCACGTGCTATAGGAAGACCTATAGGATGAAGTTTATGTACATATGTATGTATCTGTACACACACACACACATCTTACACACGACCCGGTGGCGCAGTTGGTAGAGTCACCGATTGTCACTACGGCTATCCGGGTTCGAATCCTGCCCAGGGCCGAAATAGTTCAGTAACACTGCGCTTCTAGTCGTTATTCCGACTCGTAGGCGGGGAGTTGATGGTGTGTGTGTGTGCGTGAAAGGTCATAGCATTACCCATAGATCGGTCATACTAACTCTGAGCTCTCTTTAGGGAGGGAAATAGCTATCGATCACGAGTCCAACACTTAATCCAAAGACAAAGGTGAATACACACACATGTATATAAACACACACACACACACACACACATATATATATATATATATATATATATATATATATATATATATATATATATATATACACAGTACAGTGGGCTTGGTGGAGATGAGGAAGGGGTTATTTTCAGCCTATCTGTGAGTGTATGGGAGAAGTGAGGTGAGGGGAGGGATTTAGGGGCGTGGTCACTGATGTTGAGGCTATGCCGACAACCGTCCAGTCTTACCTCGGGGCGTGAATTGGCAACAACTTCCCATTTTCTGTGATATTTTAAACCAAAGTTTGTTTCTATCCTCTGTCGAAAGTAATCGGAATTTGTCTAGAAATGAAGATAACACAAAACTCCATAAGGAATCGAATCTAAGGCCATTACCATCTTCCTGGCATACCCCCAGATAATCGACATTTTAACGTAGTTTTACAGACTAACTCAGACTGTTCTTTTGAAGATTCCACTTGAGCATAATTAATTTCAACTATGAGAATAATCTAGTGACCTCTGCCCGTTTCAAACCTTACCCGGCATTTACCTTCAAGCCATCTCAACTACCTCTGCCTGCTAACCGCCACGCCTTCCATGAACCGTAACCGACCCCGAGTACAAATTCACGCCAACGACCTCGATCGACACTATAGATAAAATAATGTTTACCCTCCGAAACAACAGACACGAAAAATATAAATGCTAATCTACATGACAAAAAAGTAAATAAAGTAAAACAAATCAAAAACAACCAACTATTACATTTGAACCAGTGCAACCTCTATGGTGATGCTTAGATTTAACCGTATCAGGTTACGGTACAGTGACCGTATTTAATAACAACAAAAAAAGAAAAAAAAATACATACAGTATATATAAACTATGTCTTCGTCTTCATCGGCTTCGTCGGAGGAAGAGGATGAAATCACCGTCATTGAAGTGGTAAGTTTCTTTCACTCTTTCATTATTTATATACATGTTTGGTGATTTTTTTTTCAGTATTTTCTTAAAAAATTGTAGTCTGCTGTAGTGGAGGGGGGTTTCGAATTCATTTCTCAACAAATGAAGACGGGATTGGATCCCAGGAACAACAGCAACAAAGGACAAAGGATACACTCGCTACAGCAAAGTTCTTTCTATCATAAGCGTTGAAAACCCCCCCACTGTGATTCTACTTCTGCAAAGGTGTTTCCTGCACTAATGAGAAAGGTAAAACTGATTCTAATTTTACTTGGTTTCGATTGACATAACCGCGTTATTATCACATCATGACAATTATCATGGCATTTATTAGTTTTCACTGTACTGAAATTGACCCGGATACCAATGATAATATCCATAGATTATATATAATTTATGGACAAAGGGTTAATAAAAGATTAATGAATGTGTGGCTTTAGCCATGACGAAAATTCTAAAAGTACTGTATTTGCTCTTAGAGAGAAAGTATATACTCGTAGAGGATTAGATATATTTCAAAACTCGTGGTGTCGCTGCACATCCGTGGTCCGTTGTCTGCCTTTTGGCAGCGTGCCTTGTTTCAACAGCATTTATCCATTATGTTGGCATGGTCTGCCCTCCTCCACGTGGTGCCATACAGTTTGGCTGATGAATGAATGAAAAATGAACATACACAATCTGCACTTGGAATGAGGAGAGGGTTTAACATCATCTGTGAGAGATGGTTTAAACCCAACACTTTAAAATCGGAGAGAAATACTTGTAAACCGACTCTTTTATAAATAACCTCGAATCTTTCTCTTCTGTTTTTGTAATGGATTGTCTTTCCAAGGAATATTTTAAGGATAGCATTTGACGCTATTGATCATTTCCAGTACTTTGCATTTTTTGGTATTGAAGTTCATTTCCCAATCTTGCCTCCATACAAAAATAGTGTATAGATCTTTTCGCAATAGTGCACAGTCCTCATCTTCGTTTTTTACTCTTCTCGTTATTTTGCGTCATCTGCAAACATGCTGGCATAGCTTGTTGTACCTTCCATAATGTCGGTGCAAACACTGAACCTTGTGGAACTCCGCTTGATACTGCTCTTTATCTTGACATTTTATCCTTTACTTCTAATCTCATGTATCTTCCTTTTAAAAATTCTTCCATCCGTTCTAGTAGCTTGCCTCTCAGTCCTCCAACGTGCTCCAATTTCCACAAAATTCGACTGTGAGGTACTTAATCAAAAGCCTCCTCTAGGTATAGGTACACACAGTCCACCTATACCACTCTCGCTTGCAGCGTATCGATCACTCTCGAGTAAAAGCTAAAACGCAACCTTCCAGATTTGAAACCAAACTGTCTGTCAGAATGTTCATCTCTTCAAGATATTTGGCCAATTGATCTTTCACAATATTTTCACATAATTTGACTATTGTGCTGGTCAGTGATACCGGTCTATAATTCAGTGGTGCCTCCTTACTTCCACCTTTGTGAATTGGTACCACATTTGCCCTTTTCCAATCAAGCGGCATTATGCCTTCTTTCAACGAACATATAATAAGACTGAATATTGCCCACCAGTGTGTATTTACCTAGTTGTACCTAGTTGTATTTTACGGGAAGGGGAGCTATGCTCGTGAGGTCCCGTCTTCATATCTCATTTTATCTAAACTATTTTTAAATTCATGTATTGTTTTTGCACACACCACTTTCTCATCTAACTTGTTCCAACTGTCTATTGCTCTGTGAGGAAAGCTGTTCTTTTTCAAATCTCTTCTATAGTTGTCTTTTTTTATTTTCTTTCCGTGTCCTCTTGTATTTCTGTCATCCCATTTTATCAGATTCTCTCTATCAGTAATTTCTATGCCTTTCATGATTCTGTAAATAGCTATCAAATCTCCTCTCTCTCTTCTTTGCTCTAGTGTCTGTAGTTTAAGTTTTTGTAGTCTCTCTTCATATGATAGTTTTGAGAGTGTTGGTGCCAGTTTAGTAATTGCTCTTTGTATTCTTTCAAGTTTTTTTATACATTTTTTTGTACTTGGTGACCATATCGTTGCTGCATATTCCAATCTTGGTCTTATCAGGGTGATTAGGATTTTCCTCACCATTTCTTCATCCAGGTATGTAAATGCCACTTTGATTGTTCTTATTAAATTATAAGTTTTTCCAAAAATCTTATTTATATGTTTCTCAGGTGACATATTATTCATAACAATGACTCCCAGGTCCCTCTCATTTTCTACTCTTTTTATTCCTTCTTCTCCCAAATTATATGATCCTGTTATTCTGTTTTTGCTTTTTCCAAATTCCATTATACTACACTTTTTTGTATTGAACTCCATCTCCCACTTCCTACTCCATTCTTGTACTTTATTTAGATCTCTCTGTAGTGATTCACAATCCTCTTCAGTTTTCACTCTTTTCAGTAATTTTGCATCATCTGCAAAGAAGCTCATATAGCTTTCAATTCCTTCATCCATATCATTAATATATATAGCAAACATTATTGGGGCCAGAACTGTTCCCTGCGGGACACCGCTTATTACTTCATTCCATTTTGAGTGCTGATCTCTTATCACTACTCTCATTTTTCTTTCTTGCAAAAAGTCTTCCATCCAATTTAGCAATTTACCTTGTATTCCTCCTTCATATTCTAATTTCTTAAGCATCTTCTTATGTGGTACTTTGTCAAAAGCTTTTTTTAGGTCTAGAAATGCACAATCAGCCCATCCATCTCTTTCTTGTATTATATCTATTAGTCTTGAATAGAAACATATTAAATTGGTGACGCATGATCGTCCTTGTCTGAATCCAAATTGCCTTGGATTTAGTACGTTGTTTTTTTCCAAGTATTTTACCCATCTACTTTTGATAATTCTTTCACATATTTTTGCTATTGTACTTGTTAGAGAGACTGGTCTATAGTTGGTAGGTTCTTCTTTATTTCCTCCTTTATATATAGGTACTATATTTGCTTTTTTCCAATCTTCTGGAACTTTTCCTTCTTTTAAGGAACTGCTTATTATGCTATGTATTTTGTCTGCCAGTTCATTCCTACATTCTTTCAGAATCCAGTTTGCTATTTCATCTGGCCCATGCGATTTTCTGACATCAAAATTACCCAAGTGTGTCAATATTTCATTCTTTGTTACTTCTATTTCTTCCATAGGGGGGACTTTTTCCTTCCACTCAATCTCTTCAGGTTGTATATTTTCCCTTGTAAACACTGATTTAAAATGTTTGTTCATAATTTCTGCCATTTCCATTTCCTCAGTGTATTCAACTCCTCCTTGTCTTAATTTCTCCAAGTCTTGTTTGTTTTTCAGTTTATTGTTTACAAATCTGTAGAATAGTTTTGGTTGATCTTTACACTTTTCTATAACATCTTTTTCATATTTTCTTTTTTCCTCTCTGCACTTTTGTACATATTCATTTCTATAACCAGTATATATTTTCCATTTTTCAGGTCTTCTGTCTTTTTTCCATCCGGTCCAGGCTTTGTCTCTTTTGTCTTTTAACTCCCTACAACTTTTGTTGTACCAGCATTTTACATATTCTTTTTCTTGTTTTTGTCTTGGGACATACTTTTCCACTCCTTCTTTGTAAATTTTTGTCAAAATATTCCATTTCTCTTCCACTGATGTTTCTTCTTTGTATATTTCTTCCCAGTTTTCTTGTTGGAAGAATTCTCTTATTTTATCAAAGTTTGTTTTTTCATACATCATTCTTCCTTTTCTATATTGTTCATTTCTTTTCATATATTTTTCTTCATTAAGTTCCAGTTCAATCAATATGTGGTCACTTTTACCTATTGGTGTTTTATATTCAATCTTGTCCACTATTCTAGGTTCAGATGTAATTATTAAGTCTAGCCTCGATGGTTCTTCTTCATTTCTATACCTAGTGTTCTCTTGTATCCATTGTGTCATTGAATGGTCAGTAATCATCTCAAGTAGAGCATTTCCCCATGAGTCATCACCACTCTTTACTGTCATTTCTTCCCAGCAGATTTCTTTGCAATTAAAGTCGCCCATCATAACTATTCTTCCTCCGTCTTCCATTATTTTAGTTAATGCTATCTTTGTGTCCTCTAACATACTTTTATGTTCACTCTCCTCCCATGAGGCTGTTTTCGGAGGCACATAATTGATCACAAATTTTCTGCTCTTCTTATCTCGGTCTTCCACTTCTA